>NW_017309325.1:2747-19291 GCF_000935625.1 Nanorana parkeri
CCCTCTTTGGCTTGAAAAAGAAGAAGACGAGCCCTTCGAAACGCGTAGGCGCTTTGCATTGCCCTCGTCGTACTTTACACACCTCCGTTTTTTCCCGCCTCCACCCGCTCCATCCCACAGATGCGTGTAGGTAGGTGCAGTACGGCCAACGGCCACTAGATGCCCCCATGGGGCCTTGGAGATAGATGCAGCTCTGGCCTGGGGAGACTCTGTGTCCCAGGAGAAGTTGATTTATAGGGGGCGCCCGAGAGGGGAAGTTGAGTTCAGTTGTGGAGAGCCGTTCAGGAGAGCAGAAGTCTAAGACTGTATGCAGAGTCTCTGGAGAGAGAATGATTCTAGAACATAGGCCGGTCCATGGGAAGGACAGGACCAGGCCTAGGACTATGTAGAGCTATAGAGATTCCCCTGGAGGGGGAAGCCACGGAGCTAGGACTGACAAGGATGGGATTCCAGAGGATAGTGAGAAGCTGTAAGACTGACGATATTTGCCTCTGGCCGGTGTAAGTCGTGGACTCTGGGCTGCACCTGGGCTGTTCTTCTCTCTCTCTAATCTGTATCACCGAGCAAGTATCAAGAGATGTGCCGTCACCCCACCCGGGGGTGGCTGAACGTATACTTTGTTCTGTTAATACCTTCAAGTAAAACCAACAAAAAGACTATCTGTGTGGACTGGTTCTTCTCCCTCCAACCTCTGAGAAGGTTCTGCAGGAGTGTGATGTTGGACTGTATCGTGGCTGTAACCATCTGAGGAGGGTAGGTGTGCAATGGGGCTATGCCTGACACAGAGTGCCGTTCATGGTGGCCTTTCTCCCGGGAGGGAGCGCCGAAGACCGCAGAGGCGGTGGAAGCCATGAGGCCCTGTGTGTGCAGTACTACACGTGTGGGAGTGTTTGCACAAGGCCGAGGCCCCTGACCGTGGGCTGCCTGGTTTCGAGTTGCATACAAGGGGTTACCAGAGCCAACCCAAAGGGAACACACACGCAACACCCCGAGAGTGAACCCCGCCTACACGCTCATCCCTATCAGAGATACATTTCTATACCACATGGTGGGGTGGAAATGGTGCGTCTATAAGGACATACAGAGCACAAGGACTACGAGATGTTTCTCGGGGGCTGCAGTTCCTCTGAGCCCCACCAGGTGGTGATCTCACCTCTTACCCAGACAAGACATATCTATGATACCACAGGCAGGAAGTGACGTCATGTACAGATAGGAAGTGACGTCGGGTGCAGACAGGAAGTTCCGGGTGAGAGGTCAGCCATTGAAGCATAGAGAATACATTGTTGGAACTGGCAGCAGAGAAGGTGAATATTGTTATCATTGTACAGGGTTTATATGGCGCCAACAGTGTGTGCAGCGCCGTACAATATGAGGAGGACGTTATGGTGCAAAATACAAGCCGAGATGGGGCGCGGGGCCCTGCCTGGGAGAGCTTACACTCTAAGAGGGGGAGGGGTGGCTGTGGTATCAATCCCAAGGGAAAAGTTGGGGGAATAGGGGATGGAGGACACTGAGGGGGGGGGAGTTGTGGAGTAGAAAGATAGATTTGAGTGTCATCAGCATAGAAATGGTATTGGAAGCCATGTGAGGTGATCAACTGACCAAGAGAGGAGGTGTAGATAGATGTCTAGATGTCCTCCCAATGTCCTCCATCCAGAGTCCCCACATCCTATGACATCACACTGATCTCACATCTCCTCCCCCCAATGTCCTTCATCCAGAGTCACCACATCCTATGACATCACGCTGACCTCACATCTCCTCCCAATGTCCTCCATCCAGAGTCCCCACATCCTATGACATCACACTGATCTCACATCTCCTCCCCCCAATGTCCTTCATCCAGAGTCACCACATCCTATGACATCACGCTGACCTCACATCTCCTCCCAATGTCCTCCATCCAGAGTCCCCACATCCTATGACATCACACTGATCTCACATCTCCTCCCCCCAATGTCCTTCATCCAGAGTCACCACATCCTATGACATCACGCTGACCTCACATCTCCTCCCAATGTCCTCCATCCAGAGTCCCCACATCCTATGACATCACACTGATCTCACATCTCCTCCCCCCAATGTCCTTCATCCAGAGTCACCACATCCTATGACATCACGCTGACCTCACATCTCCTCCCAATGTCCTCCATCCAGAGTCCCCACATCCTATGACATCACACTGATCTCACATCTCCTCCCCCCAATGTCCTTCATCCAGAGTCACCACATCCTATGACATCACGCTGACCTCACATCTCCTCCCAATGTCCTCCATCCAGAGTCCCCACATCCTATGACATCACACTGATCTCACATCTCCTCCCCCCAATGTCCTTCATCCAGAGTCACCACATCCTATGACATCACGCTGACCTCACATCTCCTCCCAATGTCCTCCATCCAGAGTCCCCACATCCTATGACATCACACTGATCTCACATCTCCTCCCCCCAATGTCCTTCATCCAGAGTCACCACATCCTATGACATCACGCTGACCTCACATCTCCTCCCAATGTCCTCCATCCAGAGTCCCCACATCCTATGACATCACACTGATCTCACATCTCCTCCCCCCAATGTCCTTCATCCAGAGTCACCACATCCTATGACATCACGCTGACCTCACATCTCCTCCCAATGTCCTCCATCCAGAGTCCCCACATCCTATGACATCACACTGATCTCACATCTCCTCCCCCCAATGTCCTTCATCCAGAGTCACCACATCCTATGACATCACGCTGACCTCACATCTCCTCCCAATGTCCTCCATCCAGAGTCCCCACATCCTATGACATCACACTGATCTCACATCTCCTCCCCCCAATGTCCTTCATCCAGAGTCACCACATCCTATGACATCACGCTGACCTCACATCTCCTCCCAATGTCCTCCATCCAGAGTCCCCACATCCTATGACATCACACTGATCTCACATCTCCTCCCCCCAATGTCCTTCATCCAGAGTCACCACATCCTATGACATCACGCTGACCTCACATCTCCTCCCAATGTCCTCCATCCAGAGTCCCCACATCCTATGACATCACACTGATCTCACATCTCCTCCCCCCAATGTCCTTCATCCAGAGTCACCACATCCTATGACATCACGCTGACCTCACATCTCCTCCCAATGTCCTCCATCCAGAGTCCCCACATCCTATGACATCACACTGATCTCACATCTCCTCCCCCCAATGTCCTTCATCCAGAGTCACCACATCCTATGACATCACGCTGACCTCACATCTCCTCCCAATGTCCTCCATCCAGAGTCCCCACATCCTATGACATCACACTGATCTCACATCTCCTCCCCCCAATGTCCTTCATCCAGAGTCACCACATCCTATGACATCACGCTGACCTCACATCTCCTCCCAATGTCCTCCATCCAGAGTCCCCACATCCTATGACATCACACTGATCTCACATCTCCTCCCCCCAATGTCCTTCATCCAGAGTCACCACATCCTATGACATCACGCTGACCTCACATCTCCTCCCAATGTCCTCCATCCAGAGTCCCCACATCCTATGACATCACACTGATCTCACATCTCCTCCCCCCAATGTCCTTCATCCAGAGTCACCACATCCTATGACATCACGCTGACCTCACATCTCCTCCCAATGTCCTCCATCCAGAGTCCCCACATCCTATGACATCACACTGATCTCACATCTCCTCCCCCCAATGTCCTTCATCCAGAGTCACCACATCCTATGACATCACGCTGACCTCACATCTCCTCCCAATGTCCTCCATCCAGAGTCCCCACATCCTATGACATCACACTGATCTCACATCTCCTCCCCCCAATGTCCTTCATCCAGAGTCACCACATCCTATGACATCACGCTGACCTCACATCTCCTCCCAATGTCCTCCATCCAGAGTCCCCACATCCTATGACATCACACTGATCTCACATCTCCTCCCCCCAATGTCCTTCATCCAGAGTCACCACATCCTATGACATCACGCTGACCTCACATCTCCTCCCAATGTCCTCCATCCAGAGTCCCCACATCCTATGACATCACACTGATCTCACATCTCCTCCCCCCAATGTCCTTCATCCAGAGTCACCACATCCTATGACATCACGCTGACCTCACATCTCCTCCCAATGTCCTCCATCCAGAGTCCCCACATCCTATGACATCACACTGATCTCACATCTCCTCCCCCCAATGTCCTTCATCCAGAGTCACCACATCCTATGACATCACGCTGACCTCACATCTCCTCCCAATGTCCTCCATCCAGAGTCCCCACATCCTATGACATCACACTGATCTCACATCTCCTCCCCCCAATGTCCTTCATCCAGAGTCACCACATCCTATGACATCACGCTGACCTCACATCTCCTCCCAATGTCCTCCATCCAGAGTCCCCACATCCTATGACATCACACTGATCTCACATCTCCTCCCCCCAATGTCCTTCATCCAGAGTCACCACATCCTATGACATCACGCTGACCTCACATCTCCTCCCAATGTCCTCCATCCAGAGTCCCCACATCCTATGACATCACACTGATCTCACATCTCCTCCCCCCAATGTCCTTCATCCAGAGTCACCACATCCTATGACATCACGCTGACCTCACATCTCCTCCCAATGTCCTCCATCCAGAGTCCCCACATCCTATGACATCACACTGATCTCACATCTCCTCCCCCCAATGTCCTTCATCCAGAGTCACCACATCCTATGACATCACGCTGACCTCACATCTCCTCCCAATGTCCTCCATCCAGAGTCCCCACATCCTATGACATCACACTGATCTCACATCTCCTCCCCCCAATGTCCTTCATCCAGAGTCACCACATCCTATGACATCACGCTGACCTCACATCTCCTCCCAATGTCCTCCATCCAGAGTCCCCACATCCTATGACATCACACTGATCTCACATCTCCTCCCCCCAATGTCCTTCATCCAGAGTCACCACATCCTATGACATCACACTGATCTCACATCTCCTCCCCCCAATGTCCTCCATCCATAGTCACCCCATCCTATGACATCACACCGACCTCACATCTCCTCCTCCCAATGTCCTCCATCCAGAGTCACCACATCCTATGACATCACACTGACCTCACATCTCCTCCTCCCAATACCCCTCCATCCAGAGTCACCACATCCTATGACATCACACTGACCTCACATCTCCTCCTCCCAATGTCCTCCATCCAGAGTCACCACATCCTATGACATCACACTGACCTCACATCTCCTCCCCCCGATGTCCTCCATCCAGAGTCACCACATCCTATGACATCACACTGACCTCACATCTCCTCCCCCCGATGTCCTCCATCCAGAGTCACCCCATCCTATGACATCACACTGACCTCACATCTCCTCCTCCCAATACCCCTCCATATGGGGTCAGTACAACCTGTGATATCAATGTTATCTGTCCACAGGGAGACCTCCATTGATGACTGCACCAATGATGGAGGAGGACCGTAGTCACATGACTGAGAAGATACTAAACCTCACCCTGGAGATCATCTACCTGCTGACCGGAGAGGTGAGGAGGATTCTGGGAGGTCACGTGACCTGACCTGACCGGTGAGGTGAGGGGGATTCTAACACAATATTCCAATTGGGTTTACAGAGTTTTCCTCTTCTGAAATCTGGTGATCATGTGACCATCACAGTGCCTCCGTGTGACTCCTCAAAACCCGAGAGACCCAACATGAAGAAGATTCTAGAAGTCACCAAGAAGATCACTGAGCTGCTGACGGGAGAGGTGAGCGGTGCCGGGAATTCTGGGACATGATCCAGGAACAGACAAGGGGTGTGTCTGGGTGGTGACGGTATCATTGTGTGTGTCAGGAAGTCTCCGTTTCTTCTTCTAGGGTGGGGGGTGTTCAGAAGACAAGAAGGACTCGTATAAGAATGTAAAGAAGAAGAATCGTAAAACCTTCACATCACCGGGTAAGAGGAGAGAGCAGTACGGAGGCTCCGCCTACATCCCCCATCATCTGATACACACATAGAAACAATGTATTCAGTCAGTGTGTGTGTTTCCTACAGATGGATCCAGTAAGAGGAACCCACCAGAGAGATGTCCCCGCCCTCTGTATTCCCGGGATTCCACCCAGGAAGATCTCACCCTCCCCCACCATGAGAGATGTCCCCGCCCCCTGTATTCCCGGGACTCCACCCAGGAAGATCTCACCATCCCCCACCAGGATCAGGTAGATGATGGATCATTATTGGTGGAGATGAGTTATACGCAGTCGTGTCGGTTACAATGAACGTTTCTTCTATTCTCAGAGCGGAGACCTCGGGGATCATAATATTGTTGTGAAAGAAGAATATAAAGAGGAGGATGAGGAGTACGGGGTGACGGAGGAACCTTCTGAAGGACACAAGGACAATATGGAGGCGTCATCCAGCTACAAGAACCCACCAGAGAGATGTCCTCTGACCCGCCCCCTGTATTCCCGGGACTCCACCCAGGAAGACCTCACCATCCCCCACCAGGATCAGGTAGATGATGGATCATTATTGGTGGAGATGAGTTATATGCAATCGTGTCGGTTACAATGAACGTTTCTTCTATTCTCAGAGCGGAGACCTCGGGGATTATAATATTGTTGTGAAAGAAGAATATAAAGAGGAGGATGAGGAGTACGGGGTGACGGAGGAACCTCCTGAAGGACACAAGGAGGTTATGAGAAGGCCACGTAGAAAGAGGAACCCACCAGAGAAATGTCCCCGTCCTCTGTATTCCCGGGACTCCACCCAGGAAGATCTCACCATCACCCGCCATGGTCAGGTGGGTGGAGTTGAGGGGCGGGAGCATGTGGAGATGATGGGCGGACTCTACAAGATGAGACTTTCTGCCGTTCTGTTGGTTTAGGGTGAAGATCTGATGAAGA
This sequence comes from Nanorana parkeri, assembly GCF_000935625.1. Taxonomy (NCBI): domain Eukaryota; kingdom Metazoa; phylum Chordata; class Amphibia; order Anura; family Dicroglossidae; genus Nanorana; species Nanorana parkeri. Next base: position 9,679 of record NW_017309325.1, read on the forward strand.
TGAAAGTTGAGGGTGAAGTAGAAGAGACGTATGTGAGGGATGATCAGCGATATACGGAGGAGGAGGCCGGAATGATGAGGACTTCCATAGAGGAGGACACGCCTACACAGATCAGCACAGGTGACCCATAATATACTCTTCTGTTATCTCTGCTCTCTAATTGGTCCATAGTAGGGCGGAGCTGAGTGATATCATCCAATAGGTTGGTAATGGTCGCCTCCCTCTACTGATACCCGTCCTGGGGCTCAGCTGGTTGGGTTTCTCTCCCAGTTCCGGAAGCCTCGGCCTGCGGTCACTCCTTCTCTGCTGAAGGTTCTACAAGTCAGAACTTTGTTCCTTTAGAGATCACATGACCCAGTGCCTAGGCTTGTGGTTGGGTGAGGAGCATGCTCCTCCCAGTCCCCATTGGCTCCTCTGACAAGGCTGTGTAGATGTAGAAGTGATCTGGGAGGAGTCCCTTTGACTGAAGAGGGGGAGGAGTCCCGGCTGGTTGGGACCTCCTCATAGAACATCCACTCCCTCAGATCTCCTGATCCAGATGGAATGTTGAGTGAAGTCATCTCACCCTCTCATATCTCTCCGTCATGTGTCTCTATGTTTCCAGGACACGCCATGGAGGAACCCTCAAAGGATCCTCTGACTTTATCTCCAGGTTGTAAGATGGAAGATGAGGACATCACAGCAGATTGTGCGGGAGAAGAGACAATGAGCTCCGCTATGGATGGTGGACCTCACAGTGTGGATGGAACACAGAATCCCTCTGACTCTGAGCAACCTCGTCCGGTGGGGGGTGGTGCCGGAATTCAGGGGAAGAAAACATTTCCCTGTCCTGAGTGCGGGGAAAGTTTTCGGTCTGAGTTACGTCTTTGCATACATCAGAGAACACACACGGGTGGGGAGCTTCATTCCTGTCCTGAGTGCGGGAAAATCTACCTTTGCAAGTCCGCACTGAACACTCATTACAGATCTCACACCGGGGAGAAACCGTACACCTGCCTTGAGTGCGGGAAATGTTTTTCACGCAGATCAGACCTAGTTATACACGAAAGATCTCACACAGGGGAGAGGCCATATTCTTGCCCTGAGTGCGGGAAACGGTTTTCACAGAAGACCAGCCTTTACAGACATAAGAGATTGCACACGGGGGAGAAGCCATATTCCTGCCCTGAGTGCGGGAAATGCTTTTCACAGTTATCCCTTCTTAACACCCATCAGAGGTCACACACAGGAGAGAAGCCATACTCCTGTCCTGAGTGCGGAAAAGGTTTTACACGAAAGTCCCATCTTGCCGTACATCAGATAGGCCACACGTGGGAAGTGCTGTTTTCCTGCAATGAATGTGGTAAATGTTATACCGAGAAATCGGAGCTCGTTGCGCATCGGAAATCTCACACAGGGGAGAGTCCATATTCTTGCACCGAGTGTGGGAAATGTTTTTTAAAGAAGTCGCATCTAATCTCCCATCAGAAGTCTCACACAGGGGAGAAGCCTTATGCCTGCACCGACTGTGGGAGAACTTTTTCGCAGAAGTCCAATCTTACCAGACATCAGAGAACCCACTCAACCCTCGAGGAGTCTTAGTGTCCCGAGTGTGGGAAAGGTTTTCTATATGGGTCATATTTTGCCATACATGATCTCACCCGGGGACGAGGCCCACTTTGTTATACTCATTAGACATAGTAATAAAGCTTGTAACAAAGAAATACAGTCTCGTGTCTTTTGTTACACGGGTAACTTCTATATCAAGCGTAGCTGGGGATAGAAGTAACGTTCGATGCATACAGAGCTAATGTGATCTTATAGGTTCCTGTCCTACTGACTATTGGGGAAGGGGAGAGGTAGACCATGGACCACAAGGCACAGCTCGGGGCAACAAATGTCGGGGAGGCTCAAAGCAGATTCAATGGAATACTTGACTTGTACCCAGAATTGGTGTGATAGCGGACAAGATCCTAATGTGAGAAAAATCGGCATCCTACCCCCAACCTCGAAAACAGAGTGGGGATTGGTGAAGTGCGACATGATAAAGTGGAGTGGGGGGGAAGTGAAGTGGAGTAGATCTGGTGGTGTAATTTACATTGTAGTTGTATGTCCTACGAGGAGATGACTGAGGACGTACAGAGGCCTCCTGCAAGTTCTCACAAGCTTCCGGCACCAGCTGGGTATCGTGTTCTGCCATTTGGGAGGAGGAGATGTGAGGTCAGTGTGATGTCATAGGATGGGGTGACTCTGGATGGAGGACATTGGGGGGAGGAGATGTGAGGTCAGTGTGATGTCATAGGATGGGGTGACTCTGGATGGAGGACATTGGGAGGAGGAGATGTGAGGTCAGTGTGATGTCATAGGATGGGGTGACTCTGGATGGAGGACATTGGGGGAGGAGATGTGAGGTCAGTGTGATGTCATAGCATGTGGTGATTCTGGATGGGGAGTTTGAGAAATGGTCACCTTAAGAGCTGGAAATAGAGTAGTAGCTACGTGCCGATATTGGTAATCGTATAAACATGGGTCCGGGGGAGACGTCCACTCCAATGTCCTGCCTTCCCAGCAAAAAGCCGGTGTACAAATGTGATACTCCTCGAATCCCAAAGCACAGCTCCGTGGACAGTCAAGAACTCCGGCAAGGGCGGGTTGACCCAAATCGGGTTGTCGGTCAGTTTAAGTCCAATCTGTCTTCAAGAAGGTCCTCTGGAGTATTCTCAATGTGGTTTTAACATGGGATGCCGATAGGTTGACAGTAGACAGAGTCCATGGAGGACTTGGAGGAGGTCATACTAGATGTCTCAGTAGCTCTACAAGCTTTGTTCCTGGAGGGTTGGAGCCGGTTATGAAGATTGCTTCTTTGTGTGAAGTGAAAGTTGAGGAATGTCAGGCCTAAAGACTTTCGGGGTATTCAAAGGGTTTTTAATGAAATTCTGGGGGTACACCAGTGCCAGAGAAAGGAGGAGCAAATGGAGTCCATTTGTAATCCTGCCCATGAGGTCCAGTGGAAGTCCATCCATTGTCTGGCTTCTATTGTGAAGAGTCTAGATGTTGTCATGAGAGATCGGAGATATCAACTCCTCCACAACCTTGACGTGGTGGACCGGATGTATATGGGATGTCGTTTCTGGATCTAGAGGGAAAAGGTCGAGATTTCTCCCAATTGACTTCAAATCTGGAAAATACTCCAAACTCCGGGGATTTAGAAGGTGACAACAGATTGGTTGGGGTCTTCCAGTTCATAAAGGTGCGTAGTCTGGAACTCTCGCCTCATAATGTGAGCACCAGCCTACGCAAAGAAGAGGTCCACCCTCTAGCTAGCTGCTCAGGTACTTCTTGCAGCGGGTCAACTAATGTGGCCAACGTCTACAGCCCGGAGTCTTCTCGTCCTCTGCTATTAGAGTCTATGCCATCTTTGGAGTCTTCTCGTCCTCTGCTATTAGGGTCTATGACATCTTTGGTGTCTTCTCCTCCTCTGCTATTAGTCTATGACATCTGTGGAGTCTTCTCCTCCTCTGCTATTAGAGTCTATGACATCTTTGGAGTCTTCTCGTCCTCAGCTATTAGAGTCTATGCCTTCTTTGGAGTCTTCTCATCCTCCGCTATTAGGGTCTATGACATCTTTGGAGTCTTCTCGTCCTCTGCTATTAGAGTCTATGACATCTTTGGAGTCTTCTCGTCCTCTGCTATTAGAGTCTATGCCATCGTTGGAGTCTTCTCATCCTCCGCTATTAGGGTCTATGACATCTTTGGAGTCTTCTCGTCCTCTGCTATTAGAGTCTATGACATCTTTGGAGTCTTCTCCTCCTCTGCTATTAGAGTCTATGCCATCTTTGGAGTCTTCTCCTCCTCTGCTATTAGTCTATGCCATCTTTGGAGTCTTCTCCTCCTCTGCTATTAGAGTCTATGACATCTTTGGAGTCTTCTCGTCCTCTGCTATTAGAGTCTATGGCATCTTTGGAGTCTTCTCGTCCTCTGCTATTAGAGTCTATGACATCTTTGGTGTCTTCTCGTCCTCTGCTATTAGAGTCTATGACATCTTCGGAGTCTTCTCATCCTCTGTTATTAGAGTCTATGACATCTTTGGAGTCTTCTCATCCTCTGCTATTAGAGTCTATGACATCTTTGGAGTCTTCTCGTCCTCCGCTATTAGAGTCTATGACATCTTTGGAGTCTTCTAGTCCTCTGCTATTAGAGTCTATGGCATCTTTGGAGCCTTCTTGTCTCAGCTATTAGAGTCTATGACATCTTCGGAGTCTTCTCGTCCTCTGCTATTAGAGTCTATGACATCTTCGGAGTCTTCTCGTCCTCTGCTATTAGAGTCTATGGCATCTTTGGAGCCTTCTTGTCTCAGCTATTATAGTCTCTATGCCATATTTGGATTATTCTCATCCTCTGCTATTAGAGTCCATGCCATCTTTGGAGTCTTCTCCTCCTCTGCTATTAGAGTCTATGCCATCTTTGGAGTCTTCTTATCCTCCGCTATTAGGGTCTATGACATCTTTGGAGCCTTCTTGTCTCAGCTATTAGAGTCTATGGCATCTTTGGAGCCTTCTTGTCTCAGCTATTAGAGTCTATGGCATCTTTGGAGCCTTCTTGTCTCAGCTATTAGAGTCTATGGCATCTTTGGAGCCTTCTTGTCTCAGCTATTAGAGTCTATGGCATCTTTGGAGCCTTCTTGTCTCAGCTATTAGAGTCTATGGCATCTTTGGAGCCTTCTTGTCTCAGCTATTAGAGTCTATGGCATCTTTGGAGCCTTCTTGTCTCAGCTATTAGAGTCTATGGCATCTTTGGAGCCTTCTTGTCTCAGCTATTAGAGTCTATGGCATCTTTGGAGCCTTCTTGTCTCAGCTATTAGAGTCTATGGCATCTTTGGAGCCTTCTTGTCTCAGCTATTAGAGTCTATGGCATCTTTGGAGCCTTCTTGTCTCAGCTATTAGAGTCTATGGCATCTTTGGAGCCTTCTTGTCTCAGCTATTAGAGTCTATGGCATCTTTGGAGCCTTCTTGTCTCAGCTATTAGAGTCTATGGCATCTTTGGAGCCTTCTTGTCTCAGCTATTAGAGTCTATGGCATCTTTGGAGCCTTCTTGTCTCAGCTATTAGAGTCTATGGCATCTTTGGAGCCTTCTTGTCTCAGCTATTAGAGTCTATGGCATCTTTGGAGCCTTCTTGTCTCAGCTATTAGAGTCTATGGCATCTTTGGAGCCTTCTTGTCTCAGCTATTAGAGTCTATGGCATCTTTGGAGCCTTCTTGTCTCAGCTATTAGAGTCTATGGCATCTTTGGAGCCTTCTTGTCTCAGCTATTAGAGTCTATGGCATCTTTGGAGCCTTCTTGTCTCAGCTATTAGAGTCTATGGCATCTTTGGAGCCTTCTTGTCTCAGCTATTAGAGTCTATGGCATCTTTGGAGCCTTCTTGTCTCAGCTATTAGAGTCTATGGCATCTTTGGAGCCTTCTTGTCTCAGCTATTAGAGTCTATGGCATCTTTGGAGCCTTCTTGTCTCAGCTATTAGAGTCTATGGCATCTTTGGAGCCTTCTTGTCTCAGCTATTAGAGTCTATGGCATCTTTGGAGCCTTCTTGTCTCAGCTATTAGAGTCTATGGCATCTTTGGAGCCTTCTTGTCTCAGCTATTAGAGTCTATGGCATCTTTGGAGCCTTCTTGTCTCAGCTATTAGAGTCTATGGCATCTTTGGAGCCTTCTTGTCTCAGCTATTAGAGTCTATGGCATCTTTGGAGCCTTCTTGTCTCAGCTATTAGAGTCTATGGCATCTTTGGAGCCTTCTTGTCTCAGCTATTAGAGTCTATGGCATCTTTGGAGCCTTCTTGTCTCAGCTATTAGAGTCTATGGCATCTTTGGAGCCTTCTTGTCTCAGCTATTAGAGTCTATGGCATCTTTGGAGCCTTCTTGTCTCAGCTATTAGAGTCTATGGCATCTTTGGAGCCTTCTTGTCTCAGCTATTAGAGTCTATGGCATCTTTGGAGCCTTCTTGTCTCAGCTATTAGAGTCTATGGCATCTTTGGAGCCTTCTTGTCTCAGCTATTAGAGTCTATGGCATCTTTGGAGCCTTCTTGTCTCAGCTATTAGAGTCTATGGCATCTTTGGAGCCTTCTTGTCTCAGCTATTAGAGTCTATGGCATCTTTGGAGCCTTCTTGTCTCAGCTATTAGAGTCTATGGCATCTTTGGAGCCTTCTTGTCTCAGCTATTAGAGTCTATGGCATCTTTGGAGCCTTCTTGTCTCAGCTATTAGAGTCTATGGCATCTTTGGAGCCTTCTTGTCTCAGCTATTAGAGTCTATGGCATCTTTGGAGCCTTCTTGTCTCAGCTATTAGAGTCTATGGCATCTTTGGAGCCTTCTTGTCTCAGCTATTATAGTCTCTATGCCATATTTGGATTATTCTCATCCTCTGCTATTAGAGTCCATGCCATCTTTGGAGTCTTCTCGTCCTCTGCTATTAGAGTCTATGCCATCTTTGGAGTCTTCTTATCCTCCGCTATTAGGGTCTATGACATCTTTGGAGTCTTCCCCTCCCCTGCTATTAGAGTCTATGACATCTTTGGAGTCTTCTCCTCCTCTGCTATTAGAGTCTATGACATCTTTGGAGTCTTCTCATCCTCCGCTATTAGAGTCTATGACATCTTTGGTGTCTTCTCATCCTCCGCTATTAGGGTCTATGACATCTTTGGAGTCTTCTCGTCCTCTGCTATTAGGGTCTATGACATCTTTGGAGTCTTTTCCTCCTCCGCTATTAGGGTCTATGACATCTTTGGAGTCTTCTCCTCCTCTGCTATTAGAGTCTATGACATCTTTGGAGTCTTCTCATCCTCTGCTATTAGAGTCTATGACATCTTTGGAGTCTTCTCCTCCTCTGCTATTAGTCTATGCCATCTTTGGAGTCTTCTCCTCCCCTGCTATTAGAGTCTATGACATCTTCGGAGTCTTCTCGTCCTCTGATATTAGAGTCTATGACATCTTCGGAGTCTTCTCATCCTCTGCTATTAGAGTCTATGCCCTCTTTGGAGTCTTCTCCTCCTCTGCTATTAGAGTCTATGTCTTCTTTGGAGTCTTTGCGTCTTCTATTGAGGATGGTAAAGAAGGGGGAAGGAGTGACCGGGGGTAGAGAAGAGAGGAACTGGGAGAAAGGATACCAGGCCGAAGGAGGGTGGATCAGAGGCATACTAGGTCATTGTTTTCTCCTCGTCCTCTGCTATGAGTCTATGCCATCTTTGGAGTCTTCTCCTCCTCTGCTATTAGTCTATGACATCTTTGGAGTCTTCTCCTCCTCTGCTATTAGAGTCTATGACATCTTTGGAGTCTTCTCATCCTCCGCTATTAGAGTCTATGACATCTTTGGTGTCTTCTCATCCTCCGCTATTAGGGTCTATGACATCTTTGGAGTCTTCTCGTCCTCTGCTATTAGGGTCTATGACATCTTTGGAGTCTTTTCCTCCTCCGCTATTAGGGTCTATGACATCTTTGGAGTCTTCTCCTCCTCTGCTATTAGAGTCTATGACATCTTTGGAGTCTTCTCATCCTCTGCTATTAGAGTCTATGACATCTTTGGAGTCTTCTCCTCCTCTGCTATTAGTCTATGCCATCTTTGGAGTCTTCTCCTCCCCTGCTATTAGAGTCTATGACATCTTCGGAGTCTTCTCGTCCTCTGATATTAGAGTCTATGACATCTTCGGAGTCTTCTCATCCTCTGCTATTAGAGTCTATGCCCTCTTTGGAGTCTTCTCCTCCTCTGCTATTAGAGTCTATGTCTTCTTTGGAGTCTTTGCGTCTTCTATTGAGGATGGTAAAGAAGGGGGAAGGAGTGACCGGGGGTAGAGAAGAGAGGAACTGGGAGAAAGGATACCAGGCCGAAGGAGGGTGGATCAGAGGCATACTAGGTCATGATCCAATCCACTAGACTTGAGCCATTACATAGTTACATAGTATTTGGGGTTGAATAAAGACATACGTCCATCAAGTCCAACCCATATAGGTCCACGAATCATCTCATTCTTAGGGATACTGGTATTCCACCAAGGAAGACAGTACTTTGAGGAGTGTGAGGTGGACATCATAGAGAACAGCCAAGAGTCTCTCATTGATCATGGTAGCCATGATTCATCACTTAACCTCCCCGAATTTCAGAGTGGATTGTGGGCAAGATTCAGCAATTGTCTATCTGGTGGAAAATATGACTCACCAATTGGCCTTCATTTGTTGGAAGGCTTAGAATATTTTTATTCAGGAGGACTCTCCAGAGGGTCACGCTCTAGTTGGCAGTGGAGATGTAGATGCGGATCCAGTTTATGGGCCTTGGAACATTCGCACCATATGTAGGACATGGTGCCATGGAAAGTACAGCCTCAGAAGTATATGATATTTCAAAACAATACCGGCGCCTTCAAATCCACAAAGAGCCCAGCAGTAAAAATACAGCAAACACGATGGAGGCAGCTCCCACAGATTAGACTGACCACCAGTCTATGAGAAAAGGAACAAAAGAGAGCGCCTCCATAGTCACTATGATATTTCATCTATGGGTACCATCTCATCAAGAGTTCTCCAAAGCTATCACGTTGAATGAACTTTTAGTTCTTCCTGCCCATATAGTGTTCTAGTCCACCAAGACAGGACCCCAGGTCCTGTTCCCACTTATCATATAAGAGAGTTCCCCAGGAAGCTGATGAGATAAGATCCTTGTATATTGTCAAGATTAGTCCCACCAACTATGGATCTAAAAGGCACCAACTTTCGAAGGTGGTGAGCAAACAGGGTTATCCGTCCTGACCCTCATGAAAGAACCCAACAAATGCTTCATCGGTAAGAATCTTAATAGTTCTGAGTTTGGAGGTTTCCCGGTTTTCTGGAGGTACGGGATTGATTTAATACCATCTGGAATGAAGAAGTTATGAACAAATCTAAGTGCATGATGAGGTCAGAGGCTTCTGTATGGGCAGGGCCAAATAGAGGAGAATGTAGGATCCTTGTCAGCGGGGCAACAGAAGACTGCTGCAAAGCTAGTCTACATCTCACCTGCCCAAGGAGTGGCATCCTGGATGGAAGGGTGATGTTGTGGTGGAAGCCAAATCGGACCACAGCTGAACTTTAGAAGGTTGAACTGTTCTATACGTAGAATGTGGTCTGGTACTGTTGCAGGTAGAGCACTTTCGACAAGTCCATCATCTTTATGGCATTGATCCTACCAAACCACTAGATGGGCAGATGCCTCCGTGTGTCAAGCAAATGAGACAATTCTCTAAGAAGAGCCGGATCATTCACTCCATAGAGGGAAGCAGAGAAGATGAACTCCCAAGTACTTCAGCTTAGAGGACCATTGGAATCAGTCCTTAGTCTGAACTGTGGAAAGAGCGTGCGGATCCAATGGGACATTCAAAACTTCTGATTTTCATTTACGTGTAGACCAGAAACATCTGCAAATGCAGAGAGGCCCGAGAACAGGCCCGGCAGCAAAGACATATGTGGATCGGAAAGATGCAGCAGAATGTCATCTATGAAGAACATCAGTATATGATGAGTGTCTGCTACTTCAAATCCTTTATATCAGGGTGTGACCTGATTACAATAACGAGGGGGTCCTAAGGAAGGTTGAGGACCATAGGGGAAAGGGGGGGGG
>NW_017309325.1:20872-23663 GCF_000935625.1 Nanorana parkeri
CATCTTTGGAGTCTTCTCCTCCTCTGCTATTAGAGTCTATGACATCTTTGGAGTCTTCTCCTCCTCTGCTATTAGAGTCTATGACATCTTTGGAGTCTTCTCCTCCTCTGCTATTAGTCTATGACATCTTTGGAGTCTTCTCGTCCTCCGCTATTAGAGTCTATGACATCTTTGGAGTCTTCTCCTCTGCTATTAGAGTCTATGACATTTTTGGAGTCTTCTCGTCCTCTGCTATTAGAGTCTATGACATCTTTGGAGTCTTCTCGTCCTCTGCTATTAGAGTCTATGACATCTTTGGAGTCTTCTCGTCCTCTGCTATTAGAGTCTATGCCATCTTTGGAGTCTTCTTATCCTCCGCTATTAGGGTCTATGACATCTTTGGAGTCTTCCCCTCCCCTGCTATTAGAGTCTATGACATCTTTGGAGTCTTCTCCTCCTCTGCTATTAGAGTCTATGACATCTTTGGAGTCTTCTCATCCTCCGCTATTAGAGTCTATGACATCTTTGGTGTCTTCTCATCCTCCGCTATTAGGGTCTATGACATCTTTGGAGTCTTCTCGTCCTCTGCTATTAGGGTCTATGACATCTTTGGAGTCTTTTCCTCCTCCGCTATTAGGGTCTATGACATCTTTGGAGTCTTCTCCTCCTCTGCTATTAGAGTCTATGACATCTTTGGAGTCTTCTCATCCTCTGCTATTAGAGTCTATGACATCTTTGGAGTCTTCTCCTCCTCTGCTATTAGTCTATGCCATCTTTGGAGTCTTCTCCTCCCCTGCTATTAGAGTCTATGACATCTTCGGAGTCTTCTCGTCCTCTGATATTAGAGTCTATGACATCTTCGGAGTCTTCTCATCCTCTGCTATTAGAGTCTATGCCCTCTTTGGAGTCTTCTCCTCCTCTGCTATTAGAGTCTATGTCTTCTTTGGAGTCTTTGCGTCTTCTATTGAGGATGGTAAAGAAGGGGGAAGGAGTGACCGGGGGTAGAGAAGAGAGGAACTGGGAGAAAGGATACCAGGCCGAAGGAGGGTGGATCAGAGGCATACTAGGTCATGATCCAATCCACTAGACTTGAGCCATTACATAGTTACATAGTATTTGGGGTTGAATAAAGACATACGTCCATCAAGTCCAACCCATATAGGTCCACGAATCATCTCATTCTTAGGGATACTGGTATTCCACCAAGGAAGACAGTACTTTGAGGAGTGTGAGGTGGACATCATAGAGAACAGCCAAGAGTCTCTCATTGATCATGGTAGCCATGATTCATCACTTAACCTCCCCGAATTTCAGAGTGGATTGTGGGCAAGATTCAGCAATTGTCTATCTGGTGGAAAATATGACTCACCAATTGGCCTTCATTTGTTGGAAGGCTTAGAATATTTTTATTCAGGAGGACTCTCCAGAGGGTCACGCTCTAGTTGGCAGTGGAGATGTAGATGCGGATCCAGTTTATGGGCCTTGGAACATTCGCACCATATGTAGGACATGGTGCCATGGAAAGTACAGCCTCAGAAGTATATGATATTTCAAAACAATACCGGCGCCTTCAAATCCACAAAGAGCCCAGCAGTAAAAATACAGCAAACACGATGGAGGCAGCTCCCACAGATTAGACTGACCACCAGTCTATGAGAAAAGGAACAAAAGAGAGCGCCTCCATAGTCACTATGATATTTCATCTATGGGTACCATCTCATCAAGAGTTCTCCAAAGCTATCACGTTGAATGAACTTTTAGTTCTTCCTGCCCATATAGTGTTCTAGTCCACCAAGACAGGACCCCAGGTCCTGTTCCCACTTATCATATAAGAGAGTTCCCCAGGAAGCTGATGAGATAAGATCCTTGTATATTGTCAAGATTAGTCCCACCAACTATGGATCTAAAAGGCACCAACTTTCGAAGGTGGTGAGCAAACAGGGTTATCCGTCCTGACCCTCATGAAAGAACCCAACAAATGCTTCATCGGTAAGAATCTTAATAGTTCTGAGTTTGGAGGTTTCCCGGTTTTCTGGAGGTACGGGATTGATTTAATACCATCTGGAATGAAGAAGTTATGAACAAATCTAAGTGCATGATGAGGTCAGAGGCTTCTGTATGGGCAGGGCCAAATAGAGGAGAATGTAGGATCCTTGTCAGCGGGGCAACAGAAGACTGCTGCAAAGCTAGTCTACATCTCACCTGCCCAAGGAGTGGCATCCTGGATGGAAGGGTGATGTTGTGGTGGAAGCCAAATCGGACCACAGCTGAACTTTAGAAGGTTGAACTGTTCTATACGTAGAATGTGGTCTGGTACTGTTGCAGGTAGAGCACTTTCGACAAGTCCATCATCTTTATGGCATTGATCCTACCAAACCACTAGATGGGCAGATGCCTCCGTGTGTCAAGCAAATGAGACAATTCTCTAAGAAGAGCCGGATCATTCACTCCATAGAGGGAAGCAGAGAAGATGAACTCCCAAGTACTTCAGCTTAGAGGACCATTGGAATCAGTCCTTAGTCTGAACTGTGGAAAGAGCGTGCGGATCCAATGGGACATTCAAAACTTCTGATTTTCATTTACGTGTAGACCAGAAACATCTGCAAATGCAGAGAGGCCCGAGAACAGGCCCGGCAGCAAAGACATATGTGGATCGGAAAGATGCAGCAGAATGTCATCTATGAAGAACATCAGTATATGATGAGTGTCTGCTACTTCAAATCCTTTATATCAGGGTGTGACCTGATTACAATAACGAGGGGGTCCTAAGGAAGGTTGAGGACCATAGGGGAAAGGGGGGGGGGGGACACCT
>NW_017309325.1:23826-31789 GCF_000935625.1 Nanorana parkeri
GGGGGGGGGAACCCTTGTCTAGTCCCCCGTCACATTTATTAAGTGTCAGAAAGAGCCACTGGAATTAACATTTGTCTTTGGACAAGAATATAAGATCGAGATCCAGCAGAGAAAGTTGTCCTAAATTCCCCATTTCCGGAGATCAAAGAGCAGATATTGTCATGAAAGGGCGTCCAATGCCTCCCGTACATCTAACAATAAAAGCATAGCAAGAGGAAAATATCTACCTCAGAGGAAACCTTCCATGTGACCTTCCATGCTCTGTGATGCCCCCAGTCATGGCCAAGGCTGTGGTGGGATGGGTAACGTGGGTCACTCCCTCAGATGTACCCAGCAGGCATCTTCTGCTGTAGCAGAGCAGCAGCCAGTCAGATCAGAGCCCCGTACCCCAGTACAGATGGAACGGGGGAATCGCCCCTTCTCTTTCAGCGTTTGGGTCAACGGTGAGCTCGTCCTGATCTCTGTTCTAGATGTTTACCAATTGGGGAGTTCATCCAGTGGCCCACACACTGCGCTCATCACTAGTGGCATTATCTCTACAAAGGGCATCCCCAGGCCCCCTTCTACTCACCTTGCCTCCCCCTGCCCCGGCTCCATTCTACTCCCCAGCCAACAAGAATATCCAGGTATGGGGGATATGTGACCTTCTCTCATATGATGGTTCATGTCCCAAGCCCTTCAGCTCCAGTCTAGTACTGCTGAATGTATCCAGACAACTTGCCTCTATCTCAGCAGAGTCACTGTTAAGGAGCTTCAAGCAATAACTAAATCTACTAACAGAGTGTTTATAGAATCAGGTGACACTCCCAGTAAGATCTGTATTGAGGACCACCAGACAGGAGCTGAAGGTTCTGAGAGGCTTCAAGAAAGGAGCTCAAAGCTTGTTCTGCTCCGTATACTGCTCATGGTTCACCAGATGAGGGCTGGTGACCTATTGGCCTCTCCTAGAGGCTGTTGGCTTCCAGGTTAGATCCAGACTTCCCTGTGTATCCTCTGCTGGAAGAGGTTGAAGAATGACACAGATGAATCCACCGTCTGCCAGGAGAAAAAGGGCCTCATAGGTGGAGGTGCATGGAACAACCCTGGCTCCTTTGGTGGGCAAGAGTGAAACCTCCTATGCTTCCTGCTACCCAGCACAGCTGCTTGGCCTTGCTGATGGACCCCTTTATTAACGTTCTTCGGTGGTCTTCAACCCTCTCTGCGGCTGTCTTTCTTCTTACATCACATCTGAAGCCCTTCCATCCGAGCTGATCAGACACTAGAGTTGCAGGACTTCTTCTCCATCCTCACTGTCCCCAGAAGCAGATGTCAGGTCAATGTGGGCAGCCATCAGCAAATTGCCCTTCAGGCCTTTGAGGTTCCACCAGCACATATTTGCCCTCCACCCTGAGATCCTCCTTCTTTTATGTGGACATTCCTCCATCACCAAATCCTGGGAACCAGGAGCCATTTCCACCCTTTCACCTCTGCTGGGGTTCTTCGCCTCCATATATCAGATGCGGGATGTGCTGAAAGAGGAGTGTGATTCCCCATCCCATCTGTACTGGGTTGTGGGGCTGCTCTGAAGATCTGATGAGGACAATGAGGGGGTGACCCCCACCACCCATCCCACCACCTCCACCTGAGTCTTCTATAGATGAATGGGGCCATCACCTAACCCTAAGGGAAGGTTCTTATCACGGTAGATGGGACTTTTTAAGCAGATTTCTGCTAAGTAGCTCCACATAGAGACAAATTAGAGGATAATTATAACTAAACATCAGTTTTCATACAAAATAAAAGGAGTCAAAATCCCTCCCCTCATCCCTATCGGTGATATATTTCCACCCCTCTCGGTGGGGTGGAGATGACCCGTCTATAAGGATGTACAGAACAGACACACACAGCACAAGGCCGTGATCACACTACGAGATGTTTCTCTGGGCTGCAGTTCCTCTGAGCTCCACAATGTGGTGATCTCACCTATACCCAGATAAGACATCTCTATGATACCACAGACAGGAAGTTTCTATGGAACATGGACAGGAAGTGATGTCACATATAAACAGGAAGTTCCGGGTGAGAGGTGAGTTGGGAGGAAGTAGAGAGGAGACATTGCTGGAACTGGCAACAGAGGAGGTAATAAGACACTAGTCTATATTTACACCCAGTAACCTCCCCGTCATGTCCATCCTCGTCCTCCATAGTCAATGTGACCTCATTTATCTCCGGCAGATGCTGCTACACACATATATCATGTGGAAATGTATATTTACCCCTTTACGGTCAAGAACATGTTCCTCATATTGGAGATGTGTCACCCTTTCACCTTAGAGGTCTCCTGTCACTAGGGATGTGCGTGGTCTTGGGCTGAACCAAGTTCTCCCAACCTCCGCAGAACTGTCAATGACCAATATGTTGAGGCATGCTCCGCCCCTTTAAGTCTAGCTGCAGGGCAGGAAATGCCCCGGCCATTACCGAACTGGTCGGGCTGGGACAATTTTGGGTGGCCTGGCCGAATTTGGTGCACACCAAGCCAACTCCTTATAACTAGAGATAAGACTTGGATTGTACAACAATTTGACCCCAATTGCCGGGATTAAAAGATTGGATCATGAGTTTTGGTGCCTCCCCATAAATCCTGATACGTCAGAATGTCCCATCACACACCTGACCGAAATGTCCCTCGTGATCTCCTTGGTGGGTGCTCTCGTGACCAGTGGACCCATACGAAGTAGAAGGTGAGTCACAAGTAGACGTGGATTGGCGGACGTACAGCGGCCTCATCCCAATCTGATTCATTTCAGGTTTTCGGGGTAGTTTTAGCAGCTCCATGTGACTTTTCATCACGCGGTACTAAGATGAGTTTGGTTGGCGGAAGTGGCGGCCACAAGAGATATAAAAGCCGTAGGGAGGGGTCTGCTCCCAACCAATTCCAACTAAGTCCGGGATAGCTGGTACAAACTGGCCAAAGACACCACGGGGTGGTTGGGCAGAAGATGGCCAGCAGTAGGACATCAGGTAGAAGAGGTCCACATTGGTGGGGTTGGGAAGGTTGTTTTCCAGCAATGGAGATCAGAGTATAGAGTCTGAGACAGCGGTGACCACACTGACCGGCACCAGGACGGCCTCTTCCTCTCCGAAGCCCATTTCACAGGAAGTGGAACTTCTCTGCCTGGAACGTGGCTGAGACCCAACAGACCCTGAGGAACCCAATATACATGGGGCAATTCTCACTCGGGGTGTCCCACCTATTACCCCCTTATATTCCCCATCCTAATATTATACAGCCTAGATAATTCTCCACTCTTCGTCCACAGAGATCACATGACCACCTCAATGAGGATGGAGTAGGACCAGAGTCACGTGACTGAGAGGATACTAAACCTCACCCTGGAGATCATCTACCTGCTGACCGGGGAGGTGAGGATTCTGGTAGGTCACATGAACTGACCGGTGAATTCTGGGAGGTCACATAACCTGATGGGACAGGTGAGGATTCTGGGAGGTCACATGACCGGAGAGGTGAGGAGGATTCTGGGAGGTGACATGACCGGAGAGGTGAGGAGGATTCTGGGATTCTAACCTGATGTTCCTATTGGTTTCTCCATCCAGAGTTTTCCTCTTCTGAAGTCTGGTGATCATGTGACCATCACAGTGCCTCCATGTGACTCCCTAAAAACCAAGAGACCCAACATGGAGAAGGTTCTAGAAGTCACCAAGAAGATGATGGAGCTGCTGACGGGAGAGGTGAGCGGTGCCGGGAATTCTGGGACATGATCCAGGAACAGACAAGGGGCGTGTCTGGGTGGTGACGGGAGAGGTGAGCGGTGCCGGGAATTCTGGGACATGATCCAGGAACAGACAAGGGGTGTGTCTGGGTGGTGACGGGAGAGGTGAGCAGTGCCGGGAATTCTGGGACATGATCCAGGAACAGACAAGGGGCGTGTCTGGGTGGTGACGGGAGAGGTGAGCGGTGCCGGGGATTCTGGGACATGATCAGAGAACAGACAAGGGGTGTGTCTGGGTGGTGACGGGAGAGGTGAGCGGTGCCGGGGATTCTGGGACATGATCCAGGAACAGACAAGGGGCGTGTCTGGGTGGTGACGGGAGAGGTGAGCGGTGCCGGGGATTCTGGGACATGATCCAGGAACAGACAAGGGGCGTGTCTGGGTGGTGACGGTATCATTGTGTGTGTCAGGTTCCTATAAGGTGTCAGGATGTCTCTGTCTATCTCTCCATGGAGGAGTGGGAGTATCTAGAAGGACACCGGGATCTCTACAAGGACGTGGTGATGGAGAATGCCCCGCCCCTCACATCACCGGGTAAGAGGAGAGAGCAGTACGGAGGCTCCGCCTACATCCCCCATCATCTGATACACACATAGAAACAATGTATTCAGTCAGTGTGTGTGTTTCCTACAGATGGATCCAGTAAGAGGAACCCACCAGAGAGATGTCCCCGCCCCCTGTATTCCCGGGACTCCACCCAGGAACATCTCACCATCCCCCACCATGAGAGATGTCCCCGCCCCCTGTATTCCCGGGACTCCACCCAGGAACATCTCACCATCCCCCACCATGAGAGATGTCCCCGCCCCCTGTATTCCCGGGACTCCACCCAGGAAGGTCTCGCCATCCCCCACCATGAGAGATGTCCCCGCCCTCTGTATTCCCGGGACTCCACCCAGGAACATCTCACCATCCCCCACCATGAGAGATGTCCCCGCCCCCTGTATTCCCGGGACCCCACCCAGGAAGGTCTCGCCATCCCCCACCATGATCAGGTGGGTGGAGTTGAGGGGCGGGAACATGTGGAGATGGGGGGCGGACTCTACAAGATGAGACTTTCTGCCATTCTGTTGGTTTAGGGTGAAGATCTGATGAAGATGAAAGTTGAGGGTGAAGTAGAAGAGACGTATGTGAGGGATGATCAGCGATATACGGAGGAGGAGGCCGGAATGATGAGGACATCCATAGAGGAGGACACGCCTACAGAGATCAGCACAGGTGACCCACAATATATTCTTCTGTTACCCGGGAGAGGGACTGCCACTCTATACTCTGATCCTCTTGTATATAAGAGATCACATGACCCAGTGCCTAGGCTTGTGGTTGGGTGAGGAGCATGCTCCTCCCAGTCCCCATTGGCTCCGCCTTTTCTACCAAGGCTGTGTCAATGTAGAAGTGATCCGGTAGGAGGACCAAAGGCCCTTTGACTGAAGAGGGGGAGGAGCCCCGGCTGGTTGGGACCTCCTCATAGAACATCCGCTCCCTCAGACCTCCTGATCCAGATGGAATGTTGAGTGAAGTCATCTAACCCTCTCATATCTCTCCATCATGTGTCTCTATGTTTCCAGGACACGCCATGGAGGAACCCTCAAAGGATCATCCTGGGGTTCAGCTGGTAGTATTGGGTTGGGTTTCTCTCCCAGTTCCAGAAGCCTCGGCCTGTGGTCACTTCTTCTCTGCTGAAGGTTCTACAGGTCAGAACTTTGTTCCTCGGGGAAGGCATGGCCCAGTGCCCAGGCTTGTGGTTTGGTGAGGAGCATGCTCCTCCCAGTCCCCATTGGCTCCGCCTCTTCTGACAAGGCTGTGTCAATGTAGGATAAGATGACCAGATTGTCAAAATTAATTCCGTGGACACCCTGCTGACCCCCATTTGTAGCCACACCCACAGAACCACGCATCAAAGTCTTTCTGTACATAAGAGATCTCACACGGGTGAGGAGCTTCATTCCTGTCCTGAGTGTGGGAAATGTTTTTCAAGTAGAAGCTGTCTGAAGAGACATCTGAGGATGCACACGGGTGAGAAGCCACATGCCTGCTCCGAGTGTGGGAAAAGTTTTACGCAGAAATCAGACCTTGTTATACATCAAAGATCTCACACAGGGGAGAGGCCGTATTCCTGTCCCAAGTGCGGAAAAAGTTATATACACAAATCAGACCTTGTTAGACATCAAAGATCTCACTCGGGGGAAAAGCCGTATTCCTGCCACGAATGTGGAAAATGTTTCTCACGGAACTTTAGTCTTACTAGACATCAGATTTGCCACACGGGAGAAAAGCCATTTTCCTGCCTTGAGTGTGGGAAATGTTACACATGGAAATCAGACTTTGTCATACATCAGAGGTCTCACACAGGGGAGAAGCCGTATTCCTGCCCTGAGTGCGGGAAATGTTTCTCACAGAAGTCTTGTTTTACCAAACATCGGAGAACCTGTCGGGTATTGGAACCAGATTATGATTGATAGTTAATTGGTGCCTCCACCTTCTTCTATCCAAATTAGGAAAATATTTATGAATAATAAAATATAATATTATCGGGAAATAATAAGTTAATTTCTGTCTGGGCTGATCAAAGACGGCAAAATAACTTTGTAAAACAATCCTTTCCTTTTCCTTTCCTCTCCTCCGCACTCTGGATCCTCTCCTTCTCCGCACTCTGGATCCTCTCCTCCGCACTCTGGATCGTTTCCTCTCCTCCGCACTCTGGATCCTTTCCTCTCCTCTGCACTCTGGATCCTCTCCTTCTCCGAACTCTGGATCCTCTCCTTCTCCGCACTCTGGGTCATCTCCTTCTCCGCACTCTGGGTCCTCTCCTTCTCCGCACTCTGGGTCCTCTCCTTCTCCGCACTCTGGGTCCTCTCCTTCTCCGCACTCTGGATCCTCTCCTCCGCACTCTGGATCCTCTCCTTCTCCGCACTCTGGATCCTTTCCTCTCCTCCGCACTCTGGATCCTTTCCTCTCCTCCGCACTCTTGATCCTTTCCTCTCCTTCTCCGCACTCTTGATCCTTTCCTCTCCTTCTCCGCACTCTGGATCCTTTCCTCTCCTCTGGATCCTATCCTCTCCTAAGCAATCTGGATCCTTTCCTTCTCCGCACTTTGGATCCTTTCCTTCTCCGCACTTTGGATCCTTTCCTTCTCCGCACTCTGGATCCTTTCCTCTCCTCCGCACTCTGAATCCTCTCCTTCTCCGCACTCTGGATCCTTTCCTCTCCGCAGCACTCTGGATCCTCTCCTTCTCCGCACTCTGGATCCTCTCCGCACTCTGGATCCTCTCCTTCTCCGCACTCTGGATCCTCTGCTTCTCCGCACTCTGGATCCTTTCTTCTCCGCACTCTGGATCCTATCCTCTCCTAAGCAATCTGGATCCTTTCCTTCTCCGCACTCTGGATCCTTTCCTTCTCCACACTCTGGATCCTTTCCTTCTCCGCACTCTGGATCCTTTCCTTCTCCGCACTCTGGATCCTTTCCTCTCCTCCGCACTCTGGATCCTTTCCTCTCTTCCGCACTCTGGATCCTTTCCTCTCTTCCGCACTCTGGATCCTTTCCTCTCTTCCGCACTCTGGATCCTTTCCTCTCCTCCGCACTCTGGATCATTTCCTCTCCGCACTCTGGATCATTTCCTCTCCGCACTCTGGATCATTTCCTCTCCGCACTCTGGATCATTTCCTCTCCGCACTCTGGATCATTTCCTCTCCGCACTCTGGATCCTCTCCTTCTCCGCACTCCGGATCCTCTACTTCTCCGCACTCTGGATCCTTTCCTCTCCTCTGCACTCTGGATCCTCTCCTCCGCACTCTGGATCCTCTCCTTCTCTGCACTCTGGATCCTTTCCTCTCCTCGGCACTCTGGATCCTCTCCTTCTCCGCACTATGGATACTTTCCGCTCCTCTGCACTCTGGATCATCTCCTTCTCCGCACTCTGGATCCTTTCCTCTCCTCCGCACTCTGGATCCTTTCCTCTCCGCACTCATTTCCTGGTTGTTTCTGTCTGTCATCTGGGAATATATCCAGATCTGATGGTGTATATTCTTGGATCCATGCCGATGGGGACAAGGGCCTCTTCCTCACAAGCTCTGGGGCATTAGTTGTTGGGGGTCTGCAGGCAGGGGGGCTTATTTGCATCGGGGTAACCCTTTAATAAACACGCATTCAGTGAGCAGGAAGTGTGTGAGTACAGCCAGGCATTCAGCGAGCA
>NW_017309325.1:32432-37966 GCF_000935625.1 Nanorana parkeri
GTCAGGAGTGTGTAACGCACATAGTGTGGGGGTCAGGAGTGCAGGGGGTCAGTGAGGGGCACCTATCAGAGGCCTAGGCGGGATGATGGCTAGGGCCTCCTGACCTCGCACGTCCACAGTGTGCAGGGTCCCGGCCCTCCTGTGGAGATTCCTCGGGCTGCACTCTGTTTCTTCTTCTGGTGTCTATGGCACCGAGCTCCTCAAGGATCAGCGGGCACCTCTCCATCCTCCTGGCGGGGGCAGGGGGGGTTGCCCGTCTTCCGGGGATAGAGCCCTCAAAAAGGGGACTGGCAATTGGTGACCTGGATGTAGAAGTGATCTGGGAGGAGGAGCAAAGCTCCTTTGACTGAAGAGGGGAGGAGTCCCGGCTGGTATAGACTCATCTGCTCCCTCAGACCTCCTGATCCAGATGGAATGTTGAGTGAAGAGGGGAGGAGTCCCGGCTGGTTGGGACCTCCTCATAGAACATCCGCTCCCTCAGACCTCCTGATCCAGATGGAATGTTGAGTGAAGTCATCTAACCCTCTCATATCTCTCCGTCATGTGTTTCTATGTTTCCAGGACACGCCATGGAGGAACCCTCAAAGGATCCTCTGACTTTATCTCCAGGTTGTAAGATGGAAGATGAGGACATCACAGCAGATTGTGCGGGAGAAGAGACAATGAGCTCCGCTATGGATGGTGGACCTCACAGTGTGGATAGAGCATGGAATCCCTCTGACTCTGAGCGACCTCGTCCTGCGGGGGACGGTGCCGGAATTCAGGGGGAGGAGACATTTCCTTGTCCTGAGTGCGGGGAAGGTTTTAAGTCTGAAGTAAGGTTTACTGTACATCGGAGATCTCACACGGGCGAGAAGCTTCATTCATGTTCTGCGTGTGGGAAAAGCTTTCTTCATCAATCAAAACTGGAGATGCACAGAAGATCTCACACGGGGGAGAAGCCGTTTTCCAGCCCGGAGTGCGGAAGAGGTTTTTCCGATAAGGGCAAGCTTTCCAGGCATCAGAAATTGCACATGGGGGAGAAGACGTTTTCCTGTCCCGAGAGCGGGGAAGGTTTTACCTCTGAGCTAAGTCTCACTGACCATCCTAGATCTCACACGGGCGAGGATCTTCATTCCTGTCCGGGAGTGCGGGAAACGTTTTCTTCGTAAAAATAAACTGGTGATGCATTACAGATCTCACATCGGGGAGAAACCTTACGCCTGCCTTGAGTGCGAGAAATCTTTTTCCCGCAAACCCGACCTCGTCATGCATCAAAGATTTCACACGGGGGAGCGGCCGTATTTGTGCCCCGAGTGCGGAAAAGGTTTTTTTGCGCAATTCGGGCCTCGTTATACATCAAAGATCTCACACGGGGGAGAGGCCGTATTTCTGCCAGGAGTGCGGGAAAAGTTTTCCCAGAAATCGCATATTTACAAACATCAGAGGTCTCACGCGGGAGCGAAGCCGTTTCCCTGCCGCGAGTGCGGGAAAAGTTTTTCACAGAAGTCTTGGCTTATCCAACACCAGAGATGCCACGCAACCCTCAAAATGTAGTTGTGTTCTGGTGGCGGGAAATGTCCTCCCTACGAGTCCTATTTTGTGGTGCATCTGAGCTCTGACATCGGGAAGAAGCAGACCTTGATCTACACCTCATATACGTGGCTGAGCTCTCTTTATAAGGAAGTCAGAGTTGACTAAAGACTTCCAGGTTGTGTCCGGCTTCCTCTGCCAGGAGAGAGGGGGAGGGGCTGTCACTATTGGTTGAGTCCCTCTGGCAGTGTGGTCTGATCTCCCTACAAGGGAAGACATCATGGTGAGGGAGGAGCTTGCGAATGAAGAGATCAGACTACACGACGGGGCTGAGAATGTCACTGCAGTAGTGATCGGGCAGCGCTTCATTGACTTGGAGTGCCCCCTGCTGGAGGAAAGCGGGACATACGACATCTTCAGGCGGAACATTTTTAGTGGTGACGTTATGGGGAAGTGGATGTTGGGGGAGGGGGGGGGGCAGAGGCGGGATGTGTTACCCCCAGTAACTGCAGTAGTGATCGGGCAGCGCTTCATTGACTTGGAGTGCCCCCTGCTGGAGGAAAGCGGGACATACGACATCTTCAGGCGGAACATTTTTAGTGGTGACATTATTGGGAAGTGGATGTTGGGGGAGGGGGGGGGGCAGAGTCGGGATGTGTTACCCCCAGTATAGAGAGGAGGTCAGAGCTTGGAGATAATAAGAAGTCCTGGAAATGTTCTACTCAGCACTCAGTCCTCCATGACAACTGTCCAGGATTGGAGGTCAGATGAAGAGGTCAGATCCTTGGTCCACCCGCCATGTCTAAGGATCTCCGTGTCTTCATCTCTCTACTTTCTCATGTTTACTTTGTAACTCTTCTCTTCTAAATAAACTTTCTGAACCTTCACCGTGATCTCAGCTTGTTGGTTTCCTCATCACATCCCACAATGTCTTTCTCATGAGTTGTCATAGCGATGGAACACGCGGGGCAGATTTTGGGGGACAATCAGGACTTCCCATGGTCAGTATATTGTCTTCCAGGAATCATTTTCTTCTACGGAACAGAATGGAGACAATATCTTCTTCTGCTTCGTATGACCAGCGATCACACGGCATTCCCACCACTAGATGGAGCCGAGGAGGAAGTTCTCAGGCAGCGGGGGCCCCCAGCACAGGAACATACCGGACCAGACCAGGCGGCCCCCAGCACAGGAACATACCGGACCAGACCAGGCAGCGGGACTGTGGACCTCAAAGTAGACTGGGAAACCGCTCAGACATGGAGAAGAAGTGGACTACAGGTCAGGGGTCGGGATGACCTGCTAGCCTCGGGCCTCCAAGACTCTCTCATGGTTCTCCTCCTATCTAGCTAAGCTCCACCTACACATCTAACTCCTCCCCTCCTCTTTCTGTAGGGATCCCCCAAGGTTCTGTCCTTGGACCCCTTCTCTTCTCCGTCTACACCTCCCCCCATGGGTCAGCTGATCACCTCACATGGCTTCCAATACCATCTGATGACACTCGAATCTCTCCACAACTCCTCCCCCCTCCCCGTGTCTTTGCGTGTCTTTGCGTGTCACGGACCACTGCTGTGACACGGACATTGTGAGAGGGGAGCTCATAGAGCTCTTCAGCCTCCTGTCTGACCTCCCTGAGCGTGTGGGGGGGTGCGGCACAGAGACATCTTCTACAGGGGCCATAAAAAGCTGCTGCACGAGGGAGCGGAGAAGCTCTTGTTAACAAGAACACAACTGTATGTACATTTGGGTTCAGACGCCGCAGTAAAAGAGGGCGCGGGGAGAGTAGTCTGACTTGGGTTATGCGGCGCGGTCAGTAAAAGAGGGCGGAGGGAGAGTAGTCTGACTTGGGTTATTCGGCGCGGTCAGTAAAAGAGGGCAGGGGGAGAGTAGTCTGACTTGGGTTATGCGGCGCAGTCAGTAAAAGAGGGCGGGGGGAGAGTAGTCTGACTTGGGTTATGCGGCGCGGTCAGTAAAAGAGGGCGGAGGGAGAGTAGTCTGACTTGGGTTATTCGGCGCGGTCAGTAAAAGAGGGCAGGGGGAGAGTAGTCTGACTTGGGTTATGCGGCGCAGTCAGTAAAAGAGGGCGGGGGGAGAGTAGTCTGACTTGGGTTATGCGGCGCGGTCAGTAAAAGAGGGCGGAGGGAGAGTAGTCTGACTTGGGTTATGCGGCGCGGTCAGTAAAAGAGGGCGGGGGGAGAGTAGTCTGACTTGGGTTATGTGGCGCGGTCAGTAAAAGAGGGCGGAGGGAGAGTAGTCTGACTTGGGTTATGCGGCGCGGTCAGTAAAAGAGGGCGGAGGGAGAGTAGTCTGACTTGGGTTATGCGGCGCGGTCAGTAAAAGAGGGCGGAGGGAGAGTAGTCTGACTTGGGTTATGCGGCGCGGTCAGTAAAAGAGGGCGGAGGGAGAGTAGTCTGACTTGGGTTATGCGGCGCGGTCAGTAAAAGAGGGCGGAGGGAGAGTAGTCTGACTTGGGTTATGCGGCGCGGTCAGTAAAAGAGGGCGGAGGGAGAGTAGTCTGACTTGGGTTATGCGGCGCGGTCAGTAAAAGAGGGCGGAGGGAGAGTAGTCTGACTTGGGTTATGCGGCGCGGTCAGTAAAAGAGGGCGGAGGGAGAGTAGTCTGACTTGGGTTATGCGGCGCGGTCAGTAAAAGAGGGCGGAGGGAGAGTAGTCTGACTTGGGTTATGCGGCGCGGTCAGTAAAAGAGGGCGGAGGGAGAGTAGTCTGACTTGGGTTATGTGGCGCGGTCAGTAAAAGAGGGCGGAGGGAGAGTAGTCTGACTTGGGTTATGTGGCGCGGTCAGTAAAAGAGGGCGGAGGGAGAGTAGTCTGACTTGGGTTATGTGGCGCGGTCAGTAAAAGAGGGCGGAGGGAGAGTAGTCTGACTTGGGTTATGTGGCGCGGTCAGTAAAAGAGGGCGGAGGGAGAGTAGTCTGACTTGGGTTATGTGGCGCGGTCAGTAAAAGAGGGCGGAGGGAGAGTAGTCTGACTTGGGTTATGTGGCGCGGTCAGTAAAAGAGGGCGGAGGGAGAGTAGTCTGACTTGGGTTATGTGGCGCGGTCAGTAAAAGAGGGCGGAGGGAGAGTAGTCTGACTTGGGTTATGTGGCGCGGTCAGTAAAAGAGGGCGGAGGGAGAGTAGTCTGACTTGGGTTATGTGGCGCGGTCAGTAAAAGAGGGCGGAGGGAGAGTAGTCTGACTTGGGTTATGTGGCGCGGTCAGTAAAAGAGGGCGGAGGGAGAGTAGTCTGACTTGGGTTATGTGGCGCGGTCAGTAAAAGAGGGCGGAGGGAGAGTAGTCTGACTTGGGTTATGTGGCGCGGTCAGTAAAAGAGGGCGGAGGGAGAGTAGTCTGACTTGGGTTATGTGGCGCAGTCGCCTCACCTCAGCCATCGGACTCACTCAGCCAGCCGTGAGCCTCTTCCAAGGTCCGGGGGCGTGGCCGCATCAGCTGAGGAGACAGAGGCAGGAAGGCGGGAAAGACCTCTAATCCGCGGTCCACCCACCATTGCCTGACCCCGCCCAGCGTCTCCTGCGGAGCCACGCCCACATGGCGGACCGGTCCACTCCAGCGTGGGGTTGCTGGGGACTCACTCACCCGGAATTCAGGTGACCCCCTGTGAGGGAGATCAGCGGCTCCAGTCTCAGACCTTCCCAGAGGATTTATGGAGCGACGCCGCCCATGGTAGGGGGGCGGGCACTCAGCACGTGACCTCGGCATTGAGCTTCCCTTCCGCGCCACGGAATCGTCCCGCCACACGTCTATATATGGGTCGCCGAGTAACAGAATCTGCGAGTTATAGCGACTATTCTGTATTGTGTTACAGATCGTTATCATTGTGTTCTTTATCACGGACACATCCACAACGACCGATATCGGCCGGCCTACAAAGCAAATCAATCAGATCATACGAGCGCCGTGATCACAGAGCTGATTTCCCAGAACCACCCTGGAAGATTATGTATGCAAATATAAAGGGGGCGGGGACACAAGACAACGTGATTACTCATATAGCGCTCCCCCCCC
>NW_017309325.1:37983-38373 GCF_000935625.1 Nanorana parkeri
GTACTGTGCAGTGTGACTGAGCTCTGACCAGACAGAACATCCATACATCCCGCGATCACAGATAAGGATGAGCCCCGCCCACTGTAAAAAAAACACCCCGCCCTTCTAACCTCGAATCCTGCCCCCAGGACTCATGATGTGTTGGGACAAATCACAAAACCCCGCCCCCTGTACACATCAAACCCCGCCCTGCTGAACACCACTGGCTCCGCCTCTCTAAACATGATACACCGCCCTCTGTACACATCAAACCCCGCCCCGCTGCCCTACAAGGCTTGAGCTCAGAATCCCCATGCATAGCCTCGCCCCCTGATTAAACATCCTAGCTCCGCCTCCTTACACTATGATAGATTTCCCGGCGTGCTTGGCGCTGTCCCCGCCCCTCCCCCT
>NW_017309325.1:38383-38774 GCF_000935625.1 Nanorana parkeri
GAAGACGATGGCGGAGTCCTGAGTGCTGCGATGGAGGGCACTGAGGGGTGAGTTGTCAGGGGACCCTAATGAAAGGAAACCATGAACTCATTTCCGGTCAGATCTGTTAGATTGTCAGCTCCCAGGACCAGGGCTCTCCTCACCCTCTTCTCCTGATATGTATGTGTATCTGTCATGTCCTCCTCATATTGTACAGCGCTGTGCTATATGTTGGTGCCATATCAGTCCTGTATCGGCCGCCGTCCCTGAAGAACACGAGGACCATCGGCCGCCGTCCCTGAAGAACACGAGGACCATCGGCCGCCGTCCCTGAAGAACACGAGGACCATCGTCCGCCGTCACTGAAGAACACGAGGACCATCGGCCGCCGTCCCTGAAGAACACGAGGACC
>NW_017309325.1:39414-41830 GCF_000935625.1 Nanorana parkeri
CGCCCCCCCCCCCCTCCTCCATGCACATACACCCCAACATGGGACTCTCGGGGGGAGGTCAGTGTACCCCATGTGTGTCCCTGCCCCTCCCCCTCTCGTCTCTGCACATGACATATGAATATTAATCACCACACCTTTTATGTCATTACAGATGAAGGAAAGGATGGATCGCACCGCTTCACAGGCCCCACCCCTTTTATCTCTGCTCCAATAGGCATGTCACACCCCAGTGACATCAAATGTAAGAAGACCGGGTCATGATTTATTTCTTGTCATGTGACTCCTCCTACACTGTCTCCCTTTCCTGTCATGTGACTGCTTCCACGGTGCTGACTTGTCCTGTGACTCCTCCCACACTGTCACCCTTTCCTGTCATGTGACTGCTTCTACGGTGCGGATGTGTCTCATGTGACTCCTCCCACACCGTCACCCTTTCCTGTCATGTGACTGCTTCCACTTTGCTGACTTATCCCAGGTCATGTGACTCCTCCCACACTGTCACCCTTTCCTGTCATGTGACTGCTTCTACGGTGCGGACGTGTCACATGTGACTCCTCCCACACGTCACGCTTTCCTGTCATGTGACTGCTTTCTACGGTGCGGATGTGACTCCTCCCACACGGTCTCCCTTTCCTGTCATGTGACTGCTTCCACTGTGCTGACATTCACCCTATCCCATGTGACTCCTCCCTCTGTCCCACGACAGTCATGTGATCATCAGTTCCCATTGCTGTTTCTTCTATTTGCCCCGTAACCATGGCAACATTCCTCTTCCAGGGCTGGGATCCCCACTGCCTTCTCCTGTTTTGTCGCAGAGGGCGGAGTCTCAGTGTGATGTCATCGATGCAGCTCTGCCCCAGCCGTCGGGGGGCGCCCACGCTCTCCTCGATGGCATGTACACGGAATTATCACGCAGACCAGATGCTCAGCAGCTCCTCCTCCTGACCCGCCGGCGCCATCTTCTGACCTTGACCCGTCAGTTTGTGGTCCATCAGATGAGCCTCATGAGTTACATACATAATGTATGCGAGCTGTCACGTCAGAGCCCCCCAGTGCCGTCCAATATGGCCGCCGCGTGTGTGAGGCTGCGCAGAGTCACCTCGTACAGCGCGTTACTGCACAGAAGACTAAAGAGCGACCCCTGCCTGTACCCCATCCCCTCCACCTCCATGCTGGATGCCACCAGGAACATTCCCCGGGTCCTTCTCCTCATGGCGGTCAAAGCCACTCTCCTTACAGAGCAGTACATCCTCCATGTGCTGCACAGGGTGGCGCGAGTCCCGGCCGAGGTGACGGCAGACCTGTGCCGCTCTCTAACCACCTACAACCAGGTCGTGGCCGACCTATCCAAGCAAGCCGGCCGGTGGGCAGAACTTCGGCCATTTTGTCTGAGCCGGGTGTTGGAGGTCTTGGCGGAAGAGAGGGGCCGACCGCTGGCGGGGGAGTTCTGCTGCACGTGGTTCCAGGGCGGTCTGGAAGACACATTGAGGAGAGAGATGGAGGCCCACATGAACCAAGCTACAGACCCAGCCAATAGCCTGCAGGAGACGAGTCAGGTGGTCGCGGGTTTAGGGGTCATTGGCCAGGAGGACACATTGAGGAGAGAGATGGAGGCCCACATGAACCAAGCTACAGATCCAACTCTCAGGCCATCCAATAGTCTGCAGAAGACTAGTCGGGTGGTCCCGGGTCAGAGGTCATTCAGCAATCTGGGAGTTCTCGTCCAGGAGGATAGGAGTCAGGTGACCCCAGTTCTACAGATGCTGGTCGGCTTGGATCAGAAGGTGTGGAATAAAGTCCCGAGTGGATCAGAACCTGCTCTGTATGGTCAGTATTGTATCAGTCTGTGGCTGGCCCTCTACTCACAAGTCTTCCATGATGTCTCCTCTGGGATGAGGGGACCGCGGACACCACCAGGTCTGCTGCTGCTTCCCGAGAGGGTGTGTGCCCGTGCCGTGCAGATCCTGCGGGAGACTCTGATGTCAGGTATGTATAGGAGGTTGGTGGTGATGGGGGTTCTCCGTGGGTGGGGAGGGTGTTGTAGTTCCTGATCTCTAATGTCGTCTCTCAGAAGGTCTCCCGGAGCCGTGTGTCTCGCCGGGCCTCAGCCTCTGTCACCGCCTTCTTTGTATCCGGAGCCTCGTCGCCTGGGACAGCAGTAAGTACAGGTCATTATATCCATCCACCTTACAGAGCCAGGTCCTTCTCATGGTATGGGGATCACTGTGCCGGGTGAGGGGTCCTTCTCATGGTATGGGGATCACTGTGCCGGGTGAGGGGTCCTTCTCATTGTGTGGAGATCACTGTGCCGGGTGAGGGCTCCTTCTCATGGTATTGAGATCACTGTGCCGGGTGAGGGGTCCTTCTCATTGTATAGAGATCACTGTGCCGTGTGAGGGCTCCTTCTCATGGTATG
>NW_017309325.1:48924-49125 GCF_000935625.1 Nanorana parkeri
GTGTGAGGGCTCCTTCTCATTGTATGGAGATCACTGTGCCGTCTGAGGGATCCTTCTCATTGTATAAAGATCACTGTGCCGGGTGAGGGCTCCTTCTCATGGTATGGAGATCACTGTGCCGGGTGAGGGTTCCTTCTCATTGTATGGAGATCACTGTGCCGGGTGAGGGGTCCTTCTCATGGTATGGAGATCACTGTGCCG
>NW_017309325.1:49776-51179 GCF_000935625.1 Nanorana parkeri
GGTGAGGGTTCCTTCTCATGGAATGGAGATCACTGTGCCGGGTGAGGGCTCCTTCTCATGGTATGGAGATCACTGTGCCGGGTGAGGGGTCCTTCTCATGGTATGGAGATCACTGTGCCGGGTGAGGGCTCCTTCTCATGGTATGGAGATTACTGTGCCGTGTGAGGGCTCCTTCTCATTGTATGGAGATCACTGTGCCGGGTGAGGGCTCCTTCTCATTGTATGGAGATCACTGTGCCGGGTGAGGACTCATTCTCATGGTATGGAGATCACTGTGCCGGGTGAGGGGTCCTTCTCATGGTATGGAGATCACTGTGCCGTGTGAGGGCTCCTTCTCATGGTATGGAGATCACTGTGCCGTGTGAGGGGTCCTTCTCATGGTATGGAGATCACTGTGCCGGGTGAGGGTTCCTTCTCATGGTATGGAGATCACTGTGCCGGGTGAGGGGTCCTTCTCATTGTATGGAGATCACTGTGCCGGGTGAGGGCTCCTTCTCATGGTATGGAGATCACTGTGCCGTGTGAGGGCTCCTTCTCATGGTATGGAGATCACTGTGCCGTGTGAGGGCTCCTTCTCATTGTATGGAGATCACTGTGCCGGGTGAGAGTGTCATTGTCACATGATCCCTCCCTATCTCGTTGAGAAAGCTCCCCCTGTAGGGCCCATGATGGGGTGTCTGCCCTTTCCTTGGTGATATACTGGTACTGACATTGTAGGGGGAGGGGTGTAGCTCATTAGACACCCCACAGTGACAAAGGGCTCCTTCTCATTGTATGGAGATCACTGTGCCGGGTGAGAGTGTCATTGTCACATGATCCCTCCCTATCTCGTTGAGAAAGCTCCCCCTGTAGGGCCCATGATGGGGTGTCTGCCCTTTCCTTGGTGATATACTGGTACTGACATTGTAGGGGGAGGGGTGT
Organism: Nanorana parkeri; assembly: GCF_000935625.1. Classification (NCBI taxonomy): domain Eukaryota; kingdom Metazoa; phylum Chordata; class Amphibia; order Anura; family Dicroglossidae; genus Nanorana; species Nanorana parkeri. Next base: position 50,698 of record NW_017309325.1, read on the forward strand.
AGCTCATTAGACACCCCACAGTGACACATCTCCTCTTCTTCCTCCATACAGCGTTGTGCCAGGCGCTAAGCTCCGCCCTGACGGATAAGTGCGCAGCCTCCTCGTTGGGTAGAGGAGATCCGGTCCCCGGGAATCACAGCAGGACCTCTGGGATTCTGGTGACTCTGTGCCAACACCTCTCCGGCTTCCAGTACGCACCGAGCACCGGCCACCAACCATCTTCCCAGGGACCCCGGAACCTCGGTGACCGCCCGTCCTCTGAGCTGCGTGCGGTCACCTGCCAGGAGGGGCTCCTGAGCCGCTGCACTGTGTCCCTGCACCTCTGTGACATGTGGTTACGAAGCCGCACCCAGATCTTCACGTCCTCCGGATCCCTCAGTCAGCTGGTTCTGATCACACATGGAGACCTCCCGGTAAGAAGCCGCCGATCCCCTCGCCAGCGCCGGGTCCTCCCCACCCCTCCGTATTGTACGGTCAGTCCT
>NW_017309325.1:56773-60216 GCF_000935625.1 Nanorana parkeri
CACCCCTCCGTATTGTACGGTCAGTCCTCCAGAGTAGAGCCTGGTCCTCCTCACTCCTCCGTATTTTACGGTCAGTCCTCCAGAGCAGAGCCGGGTCCTCCCCACCCCTCCCGTATTGTCCGTCAGTCCTCCAGAGTAGAGCCGGGTCCTCCTCACCCCTCTGTATTGTACGGTCAGTCCTCCAGAGCAGACCCGGGTCCTCCTCACTCCTCCGTATTGTACGGTCAGTCCTCCAGAGCAGACCCGGGTCCTCCCCACCCCTCCGTATTGTAAGGTCAGTCCTCCAGAGCAGAGCCGGGTCCTCCCCACCCCTCCGTATTGTGCGGTCAGTCCTCCAGAGCAGACCCGGGTCCTCCGGAGATGGCGGTATATGTGACCCGGCACACAGAGTGTAATCCAGCCAATGGGAAGCCTTGTTGTAGATCCCATTCCACCTCCAACACAAGAATCCACTTCTCATCCATCGGCTTCATGTCACATAATACAAAGCTCTATGTCATTGCTGAGGGGTGCAGGAGGAGATTTGAGGTGAGGGGTGCAGTAGGAGATTTGAGGTGAGGGGTGCAGGAGGAGATTTGAGGTGAGGGGTGCAGGAGGAGATTTGGGGTGAGGGGTGCAGGAGGAGATTTGGGGTGAGGGGTGCAGGAGGAGATTTGAGGTGAGGGGTGCAGGAGGAGATTTGATATTGTAAGGTCAGTCCTCCAGAGCAGAGCCGGGTCCTCCCCACCCCTCCGTATTGTGCGGTCAGTCCTCCAGAGCAGACCCGGGTCCTCCGGAGATGGCGGTATATGTGACCCGGCACACAGAGTGTAATCCAGCCAATGGGAAGCCTTGTTGTAGATCCCATTCCACCTCCAACACAAGAATCCACTTCTCATCCATCGGCTTCATGTCACATGATACAAAGCTCGATGTCATTGCTGAGGGGTGCAGGAGGAGATTTGAGGTGAGGGGTGCAGGAGGAGATTTGAGGTGAGGGGTGTAGGAGGAGATTTGGGGTGAGGGGTGCAGGAGGAGATTTGAGGTGAGGGGTGCAGGAGGAGATTTGAGGTGAGGGGTGTAGGCGTCTGGGCAGGCCGTACAACTTGGCACCTGAAAGAAATATTTCCTGGACTCCAATCTGTTTCTTTTTTACTTTAGGCGTGGAAAGAACCAAGTTTACTCTTAAAATTTTGAACACAAGGCTTTAGGGCCTGTTCACACGACGTCCGTTTTCTGTGCTGACCTGATCCATACGCTCCTGCACTAAAAAATGCATCCCAATGTATTTTATGGGCTACAGTTCTCACCTGCGCAGTCCGTTCAGGTTACGACAGAAAAATACTGCATGTCACATTTTGTACGGTCAGGAAACGGTCCGGAAACGCAAAATGCATCAAAAACGCGTCAAAAACGCACTGCACTGCAGCTAACATACTGATAGCCCCACTCCAGCAAAAAAAAAATTGTTTTTTCTTTTTTTACTGGAATGCATCAAAAACACGACAAAAACACATAGCACCGCGTCTGCAGATCCGCACCTGATCCGGACCTGAAACTCATGTGAACAGACCCTTAGCCACCTCTGACCCTACAGCTGTTGGGTATCTATAAGTCCCAGCATGCCATCCCAGCTGCTGGACATACCGTAACTCATGATTCTTCAATAGCCAGAGTGCCTAAATCTGAACTCCAGGGGGGAAAAAAACCTAAATATTCAAATTAAATAAATATATGGGAGCTTCCAAAAGTATTTGCAGTTGTGTGCACCCAGTACTGACATTTACACAGTTCTGATACAGCTAGGTCACCAATAACCCCACCCCACCTCTGTGACTACACAGTGATGAAGGAGCAGCAGTATACGGAGGAGTTCACCTCTCTGCTCTTTCCTTCGGGCACAATGCTACTGGGCAGCAAACGTGCAGGCAGCACATCTAGCAAGTCCCAAGTGCTGCCCCTACCTCTCGCAGTCTGAGTGCTGCTGTGCAGGGCATTCCAAGAGTCTGAATTCAGTTATTTTTACCAGCTTCATTTAGAATCATTTCATGATTCTTGAATAAATACATCACTACCTTGATCTGTGCTTTTTATATCTACCTGGAGTTCAGCTTTAGAGTTGCTCTTAGTGGCTTTCAATCAAGTGACCATGTTCTCACTTACAATCCACCAACCATAATAGTTCTCACGTCCACCTCTAAGCTAGAATACTGTCCCCTAAATACCGTTAATATAATATAAATTCTCAATGTCTATAGAATGGGAATGATTTATCTCAGGAACAGTGAAACGCAAATCAATTGCTTATGGGTACAGGCTCTTTCAGGGGGTTTCCAATTCAAAAGGTTTTATTCATTGACTTCTGCATACCACCCTGCAACAATATCAGGGCTCCCTCTCTTTTTTTGTACGTCTGACTTTCCATCTTTATTTTTACCATCATGAAGAGCCGTCGGGTTTTGTTCACTACTAGACCCTGCCCTCTAGATACTACTGTATCCATTGCAGACAGCTCAGTCACACCCAAGGGTCTCAAAGATAACAGTTCATATATTAAGAGATGCAACAGCGTATGTGATAATAGCATTGCAATGCTGAGGATTTTATACTCCTTTGCTAAAAACATGGCAGGGTTTTGTGGCACCACCCGCCTTATAGAAGGGAGATTTTGCTGAAACAGAGGCCATATGGTCTATGGCAGGGGTGGGCAAGCTCTGGCCCTCTCGGTTTTGTGGAACCGCAAGTTGCATGAGGCAATGCAAGACTCTTGACAGCCACCGGCATGACTCCAGAGGCAGAAGCATGGTGGGATCTGTAGTTACACCACAGCTGGAGTTTGCCTACCCCGACCTATGGAATCTTATGAAAAATATTGTATCAAAATGATGACAGGAGTGCATTTAGCATTGCAACCTCCCAGCAAGATAGGGCATTGCGCTATGAATGTCATACTGCTTTCTGCAAGAGCCTGTACCCGATAAGACAACAAGCCTTCTTTCAAATCTTCATTCAGCATTACAAATTATACGCTAAGCTTTGCTATACATATAAAAAATAACATGTTATCTCCTCGTTAGTAACACATAAACCAGCCCTCTTCCACACGCTGCATCGAATCTTTCATACTGAACACCCTTTCACGGCTAGACAGAAGGACAAAGCACCCAACTATCCAGCCAAAGGGGCGACACGGGGTGTTTCCTCTGGCACGCTGCTTTAACCCTGTGCACCCCGACCACCCGCTTCTGACCTGTGCACACAAGGAGTCCTATAAGCCTAAGGCACTCAGTGGGACCTGTTGATGCTCTCTGGGGTGGCCCTTGTACAGTACACACAATGGGGGGGGTCACAGGGTTACAGCAGTTACAAAAGTGCCATTTTTACATCACGTTAAATAAAGAACGAGTTCTTTGTTTAACCCACACACAAACGCAAAGGAACAAAAAAAAAAAAAATTAAGACGC
>NW_017309325.1:63628-65312 GCF_000935625.1 Nanorana parkeri
GGTGCCCCCTCCGCTGGGTAAGGTGCCCCCTCCGCTGGGTAAGGTGCCCCCTCCGCTGGGTATGGTGCCCCCTCCGCTGGGTATGGTGCCCCCTCAGCTGGGTAAGGTGCCCCCTCAGCTGGGTAAGGTGCCCCCTCTCTGTATACCCCCCTCCTTCTCTCTCCTCCCCTGATAACCTGTGGCCTCCTCTCTGCAGGGCCTGGTGGTCTCTCTGCCTCATGTTCTGGGCTCTGTGTGTTCGCGGAGGGCCCAGGACTTCTTCCAGCACATGATGCCAGCGGGGCGGCACTGGAGGGGGAAGCTGGTAACAGGTGAGGGGCCAAGCTTGGGGTATGTGCTGCTGTGGGGTCTTCTTCCTCCTGTCATATGATAACACTGTAGTCTGTATCTAGGCCCGGATCTGGCACCCAGCGAGTACGCCGAGGCTGCGGTCAGCGCGGTGGTGGTCCCGGTCCTGGATGGGGTAACTTCACTGCGTCTGGAGGAACAGGTGCCGGCGGTGTGTGTGGCAGCGGGTGTGTTCATGGAAGCCTGGATGGGACATATCCTGCGGGAGAAGATAAAATTCAGGTAAGATGTGGCCTGGGGGGGAGGGGGTGTCACCTTCTGTTCTCTCTTGGTGGGGGAGAAGATAAAATTCAGGTAAGATGTGGCCTGGGGGGGAGGGGTGTCACCTTCTGTTCTCTTTTGGTGGGGGAGAAGATAAAATTCAGGTAAGATGTGGCCTGGGGGGGAGGGGGTGTCACCTTCTGTTCTCTATTGGTGGGGGAGAAGATGTGGTCTGGAGGGACCTGAGGGGGGTGTCACCCCCTGTTCTCTTCAGGCAATAGGTTCTGCTTTTGGCACTGTGCAGGCACCGCGTCCTTGTAAAAGTTAGCCGTGCCGCCGTTTCCAGGTCGGGAGCCGTCGGCATTGCCTCAGTCTCTGATGGCTCACTTGGTGAGTAGGCTCCTTGGGCACCAGGACCTTCCCCGTGCACTCGCTGTTCCCGGTCTAGGATCCTTTAAGGAAACATTTTGGCCAGATGTTTGTACCTCCCAAGCACCTGTAGGTGGTGCAGCTGTTTGAGGAGGACTTGGAAAGCGAGCGAGCCTCCCCATTTGTGGATCTGGTCCGCCATTGTCCTGCCTGCCATCCCATTGGACCATGCAGTTGTGTCCGGAGCCTTGTTCTCTGTGACAGGTCCTGCTCCTCAACCTGTCCCAGCCATGACCTTGATCTGTGAACCTTGTCTGGCTGGTTTATGGGGATTGGAAGGGATCTGGTCACCATGACACATGGACACTCGGTCATAGACCACTTGGAGGAAAGGCCCGCGGCTTTGAACCATAGAGTGGATGGGTTGCTAGAGGTCTGTCGCTGGACATGAAGAGGACGCTTTGGAGGGCAGAGCCTGCGTCCCTCCCCCTCTGCTCTGGAGGTCTGAGGATCCTTGAGACTTCATGTCCAGTACACTGTATATTGGAGTTGAGGACGCCGAGGGACATGCCGTTGCTGCGGTGTAGGGAGCGCCGGCACAGCTAGTCGGCGCCGGGATTCGGGTGAGTATAACTTTATTTTACCCCTTAGATGAAAACGAGGACTTAACCCTTCCAGTGTGGGGGTGGCCCTACTTCTAGGGTTGGGAATAATGTTCTCCTAGGGTTCTTCTTCGGGGGAGGGGGTCTCAGGAGCTTGCTTGTAT
>NW_017309325.1:65384-72622 GCF_000935625.1 Nanorana parkeri
TCACCCCAGTCTTCTTCTGGGTTCCGAGTCTTCGGCTGCTTGATTGGCCGGGTCCAGATGACGTAACTCCCGAGCATGTACTTCCTCTTGGCGTCAATCTTTGTCCGATTTGCTGGTTGCTGGAGCTCCTCGCTGGGGGGTCATCCAGATGATGCCACGGCAGTGACACACCATCATGGAGGAACCAGAAGTCCCGGCGTGGTTAGAGAGGCAGAGCGGACCTTATCCTGGCCAAATCTTCACCTTCCATCCGAGCCTGAGCCTTCCTCAGCCGGCAATGCCTAGACCCGGGGGAGTGATCCCTACACTTGGAGGTGTTCCAGGACCTGTGCTACAGGATGTGGACCTTCTGGCCTCCAGGTTCAGTAACAAACTGGACAGGTTTGTCTGCAGATACAGAGATCCTCTGGTGGCTCCGTGGGATCCCTACACCCCAATCTATGTCTCTTCCTCATCCGCCTGGCAGAATTGAGATGAAGAACATCATGGCCTGGCTCTGGATTGGCCCAGGTGGATGTAGTTCTCTGACCTGCTCAGACTCCTGATTGTCCGCATCGTAAGGACCAATTTTCCGTCCTGCCTCACAGTGGCCGGCTTCCATGACGTGGCTGAAGCTCGGGTTCTGCGGGTCAGAGTCGTCTCTGGATTGGTGATCCCCGTGATGGAGTCCATTGTTCCCCCCGTATGTGGAAGGCGGAGTTCTCTTGGTGCTCAGCACTTTGTTTGATGAAGACCTGTGGGCAGAGCGTCCCCCATGTGGCTCTCCCTCTTGGCTCTGTGGCCTTTCTTGTTGCAATCACCTGTACGAGGCGAGTGTCAGAGTCGGCAGCCTCACCCTGTCTGTAGAGAGCCTTGTTCTGGTCTTGGACAAGGTGGGATTACGGGCCAGAACTTCCTTCCTACCTGAGGTCATGCCAGATGGTCCCAGTAAAGGAGCACCAGCTTCTCCTTCCACCATTCCCCGGTGGCCTAAACAGACCATTAGCCAAGCCTATCCCAGCCCGTGGTCTCCAGGATTGGGTGCCAACCTCTCACGTCAAGGCGGACTCTACTAGACCTGGAAGTGGCCTCTTGGGTTCCACTTTCTCAGATTGGTAAAATGGCCGCCTGGATCACAGGTTCTCCAAGTTCTTCCAGGTTCAGGCCTCATCTGATGCATCTCTGGGCATAAGATCCTCCAGGCTGCTCTTTGAGCCTCAGGCAGTCCACGCTTCTTTCGTGGTGAGCCGGCCGGTTGCCCAACCCTCAGTTGGACTGCTTTTGGATGTCCCGGCAGACTTCCTGCTTCCCTCAATGGGCGAGAAAGACCATAACTTCCTTTTCTTGGAGTCCATTGAAGGACACGGGTCCCGCCCCTCTGTTTATGATCGTGCTGGGAGTGGGAGGCGTGGTCCTGGGCTGACCTATCATTTGTAGGTTTCCTGGTCTTCAGTCCTCCTGGAGGCACCTGATGGTGAAAGACTTCTTCTGTCGCTCAATGGTCTCCAAGAAAAGGATTTCCCCGTCAGGTCCTCTCTTCTGTATCTGACGTGGTCTCTGTCCTCTCTGTAACTCTGTTCTCTCCTCTGTATCTGACGTGGTCTCTGTCCTCTCCTCTGTATCTGACGTGGTCTCTGTCCTCTCCTCTGTATCTGACGTGGTCTCTGTTCTCCTTTATCTGACGTGGTCTCTGTCCTCTCTGTATCTGACGTGGTCTCTGTCCTCTCTGTATCTGACGTGGTCTCTGTCCTCTCTCTATCTGACGTGGTCTCTGTCCTCTCTCTATCTGACGTGGTCTCTGTCCTCTCTGTATCTGACGTGGTCTCTGTCCTCTCCTCTGTATCTGACGTGGTCTCTGTCCTCTCCTCTGTATCTGACGTGGTCTCTGTCCTCTCCTCTGTATCTGACGTGGTCTCTGTCCTCTCCTCTGTATCTGACGTGGTCTCTGTCCTCTCCTCTGTATCTGACGTGGTCTCTGTCCTCTCCTCTGTATCTGACGTGGTCTCTGTCCTCTCCTCTGTATCTGACGTGGTCTCTGTCCTCTCCTCTGTATCTGACGTGGTCTCTGTCCTCTCCTCTGTATCTGACGTGGTCTCTGTCCTCTCCTCTGTATCTGACGTGGTCTCTGTCCTCTCCTCTGTATCTGACGTGGTCTCTGTCCTCTCCTCTGTATCTGACGTGGTCTCTGTCCTCTCCTCTGTATCTGACGTGGTCTCTGTCCTCTCCTCTGTATCTGACGTGGTCTCTGTCCTCTCCTCTGTATCTGACGTGGTCTCTGTCCTCTCCTCTGTATCTGACGTGGTCTCTGTCCTCTCCTCTGTATCTGACGTGGTCTCTGTCCTCTCCTCTGTATCTGACGTGGTCTCTGTCCTCTCCTCTGTATCTGACGTGGTCTCTGTCCTCTCCTCTGTATCTGACGTGGTCTCTGTCCTCTCCTCTGTATCTGACGTGGTCTCTGTCCTCTCCTCTGTATCTGACGTGGTCTCTGTCCTCTCCTCTGTATCTGACGTGGTCTCTGTCCTCTCCTCTGTATCTGACGTGGTCTCTGTCCTCTCCTCTGTATCTGACGTGGTCTCTGTCCTCTCCTCTGTATCTGACGTGGTCTCTGTCCTCTCCTCTGTATCTGACGTGGTCTCTGTCCTCTCCTCTGTATCTGACGTGGTCTCTGTCCTCTCCTCTGTATCTGACGTGGTCTCTGTCCTCTCCTCTGTATCTGACGTGGTCTCTGTCCTCTCCTCTGTATCTGACGTGGTCTCTGTCCTCTCCTCTGTATCTGACGTGGTCTCTGTCCTCTCCTCTGTATCTGACGTGGTCTCTGTCCTCTCCTCTGTATCTGACGTGGTCTCTGTCCTCTCCTCTGTATCTGACGTGGTCTCTGTCCTCTCCTCTGTATCTGACGTGGTCTCTGTCCTCTCCTCTGTATCTGACGTGGTCTCTGTCCTCTCCTCTGTATCTGACGTGGTCTCTGTCCTCTCCTCTGTATCTGACGTGGTCTCTGTCCTCTCCTCTGTATCTGACGTGGTCTCTGTCCTCTCCTCTGTATCTGACGTGGTCTCTGTCCTCTCCTCTGTATCTGACGTGGTCTCTGTCCTCTCCTCTGTATCTGACGTGGTCTCTGTCCTCTCCTCTGTATCTGACGTGGTCTCTGTCCTCTCCTCTGTATCTGACGTGGTCTCTGTCCTCTCCTCTGTATCTGACGTGGTCTCTGTCCTCTCCTCTGTATCTGACGTGGTCTCTGTCCTCTCCTCTGTATCTGACGTGGTCTCTGTCCTCTCCTCTGTATCTGACGTGGTCTCTGTCCTCTCCTCTGTATCTGACGTGGTCTCTGTCCTCTCCTCTGTATCTGACGTGGTCTCTGTCCTCTCCTCTGTATCTGACGTGGTCTCTGTCCTCTCCTCTGTATCTGACGTGGTCTCTGTCCTCTCCTCTGTATCTGACGTGGTCTCTGTCCTCTCCTCTGTATCTGACGTGGTCTCTGTCCTCTCCTCTGTATCTGACGTGGTCTCTGTCCTCTCCTCTGTATCTGACGTGGTCTCTGTCCTCTCCTCTGTATCTGACGTGGTCTCTGTCCTCTCCTCTGTATCTGACGTGGTCTCTGTCCTCTCCTCTGTATCTGACGTGGTCTCTGTCCTCTCCTCTGTATCTGACGTGGTCTCTGTCCTCTCCTCTGTATCTGACGTGGTCTCTGTCCTCTCCTCTGTATCTGACGTGGTCTCTGTCCTCTCCTCTGTATCTGACGTGGTCTCTGTCCTCTCCTCTGTATCTGACGTGGTCTCTGTCCTCTCCTCTGTATCTGACGTGGTCTCTGTCCTCTCCTCTGTATCTGACGTGGTCTCTGTCCTCTCCTCTGTATCTGACGTGGTCTCTGTCCTCTCCTCTGTATCTGACGTGGTCTCTGTCCTCTCCTCTGTATCTGACGTGGTCTCTGTCCTCTCCTCTGTATCTGACGTGGTCTCTGTCCTCTCCTCTGTATCTGACGTGGTCTCTGTCCTCTCCTCTGTATCTGACGTGGTCTCTGTCCTCTCCTCTGTATCTGACGTGGTCTCTGTCCTCTCCTCTGTATCTGACGTGGTCTCTGTCCTCTCCTCTGTATCTGACGTGGTCTCTGTCCTCTCCTCTGTATCTGACGTGGTCTCTGTCCTCTCCTCTGTATCTGACGTGGTCTCTGTCCTCTCCTCTGTATCTGACGTGGTCTCTGTCCTCTCCTCTGTATCTGACGTGGTCTCTGTCCTCTCCTCTGTATCTGACGTGGTCTCTGTCCTCTCCTCTGTATCTGACGTGGTCTCTGTCCTCTCCTCTGTATCTGACGTGGTCTCTGTCCTCTCCTCTGTATCTGACGTGGTCTCTGTCCTCTCCTCTGTATCTGACGTGGTCTCTGTCCTCTCCTCTGTATCTGACGTGGTCTCTGTCCTCTCCTCTGTATCTGACGTGGTCTCTGTCCTCTCCTCTGTATCTGACGTGGTCTCTGTCCTCTCCTCTGTATCTGACGTGGTCTCTGTCCTCTCCTCTGTATCTGACGTGGTCTCTGTCCTCTCCTCTGTATCTGACGTGGTCTCTGTCCTCTCCTCTGTATCTGACGTGGTCTCTGTCCTCTCCTCTGTATCTGACGTGGTCTCTGTCCTCTCCTCTGTATCTGACGTGGTCTCTGTCCTCTCCTCTGTATCTGACGTGGTCTCTGTCCTCTCCTCTGTATCTGACGTGGTCTCTGTCCTCTCCTCTGTATCTGACGTGGTCTCTGTCCTCTCCTCTGTATCTGACGTGGTCTCTGTCCTCTCCTCTGTATCTGACGTGGTCTCTGTCCTCTCCTCTGTATCTGACGTGGTCTCTGTCCTCTCCTCTGTATCTGACGTGGTCTCTGTCCTCTCCTCTGTATCTGACGTGGTCTCTGTCCTCTCCTCTGTATCTGACGTGGTCTCTGTCCTCTCCTCTGTATCTGACGTGGTCTCTGTCCTCTCCTCTGTATCTGACGTGGTCTCTGTCCTCTCCTCTGTATCTGACGTGGTCTCTGTCCTCTCCTCTGTATCTGACGTGGTCTCTGTCCTCTCCTCTGTATCTGACGTGGTCTCTGTCCTCTCCTCTGTATCTGACGTGGTCTCTGTCCTCTCTCTATCTGACGTGGTCTCTGTCTCCTCTGTATCTGACGTGGTCTCTGTCCTCTCCTCTGTATCTGACGTGGTCTCTGTCCTCTCCTCTGTATCTGACGTGGTCTCTGTCCTCTCTTCTGTATCTGACGTGGTCTCTGTGTGTCTCTCAGTTTGCAGGGGGCCCTCCAGCTCAGGCGTGACTTTGAGAGTGTGCGGGAGGTGCTGCGGTCTCACGAGTCCACGATGCCCCCAGACGTGGTCCAGACCGCCCTGGCTCTCCCAGTTTTTGCCCAAGCCGATAACGCCATCGTGTGCCTCTTGCAGCAGCCGTCTCGCAAGACCTACCTGCAGTCCGGGAGCTGCGCGGTCTTCTCATGCTGTGAGTGCTCTTCATGTGGTCCTCCCGTGGTCTGTCTCCGCCCTCTAATCTCCCCTCCCCCTCGGTCTTCTCATGCTGTGAGTGCTCTTCATGTGGTCCTCCCGTGGTCTGTCTCCGCCCTCTAATCTCCCCTCCCCCTCGGTCTTCTCATGCTGTGAGTGCTCTTCATGTGGTCCTCCCGTGGTCTGTCTCCGCCCTCTAATCTCCCCTCCCCCTCGGTCTTCTCATGCTGTGAGTGCTCTTCATGTGGTCCTCCCGTGGTCTGTCTCCGCCCTCTAATCTCCCCTCCCCCTCGGTCTTCTCATGCTGTGAGTGCTCTTCATGTAGTCCTCTCGTGGTCTGTCTCCGCCCTCTAATCTTCTCCCCCCTCTCTCACTCAGGTCCTCCTCTGTGCCGGGTGGCCGTGGACAGCATGTCAGACAGTCTGCAGAGTCTGGACAGCCTGGAGAGGAGAGCGTGGGACGGGGACGTCTCTAGACGTGTGCCACGACACAGCCATGATTCCTACCTGCCGCACAATCAGCGCCAGTGGCTTTCCCTGCGTGTCAACAAGACATGGAATGGACTGAGCCTGCCCTGGGAGGGGCGAGAAGTGTCAGAAGGATGAGGAGCTCCTCACGTGGTGTCAACAAGACATGGAATGGACTGAGCCTGCCCTGGGAGGGGCGAGAAGGGTCAAAAGGATGAGGAGGCTTTCCCTGCGTGTCAACAAGACCTGGAATGGACTGAGCCTGCCCTGGGAGGGGCGAGAAGTGTCAGAAGGATGAGGAGCTCCTCACGTGGTGTCCACAAGACCTGGAATGGACTGAGCCTGCCCTGGGAGGGGCGAGAAGTGTCAGAAGGATGAGGAGCCCCTCACGTGGTGTCCACAAGACCTGGAATGGACTCGGCCTGCCCTGGGAAGGGCAAGATGGAGGAGGGGGTCTTCCAGGAAGTATGTATACAGAGTCAGCCGGGGACCAGACATAAGCCAACCAAATAAACCTTTACAACCTGCACCCCGCCCCCCTCGTGGATGCAGCACCACCCAGCATGGGGACTGGCCACATGAGCTCCCAACTTCCCCTCTGGCCGCTTCTCTTCAAAGACCTTCCCTAAGCCTTCTGTAGAGGACTGGACTCGCCCCCTTTCCCACCCATCTCTGTGATGTCACATTATATCTGTCCTCATCCTCTGGGTGGTCCCTCGTGGGTTGGTCCTCATCCTCTGGGTGGTCCCTCGTGGGTTGGTCCTCATCCTCTGGGTGGTCCCTCGTGGGTTGGTCCTCATCCTCTGGGTGGTCCCTCGTGGGTTGGTCCTCATCCTCTAGGGGGCGGGGACTCGTCTGATTGTTTTATATATTTGATATTTATTTTATATCAGAAATCTATTTTAATAAATATTTGTGATAATAAAATCGCCGACTTCTCTGCGGTGACACCAACCCCGGAGTATACAGCTTGTGGCCCCGCCTACCTGATGTCACATGGCCCCGCCTACCTGACGTCACACGGGCCCACCTACCTGATGTCACACGGGCCCGCCTACATGAGGTCACACGGGCCCGCCTACATGAGGTCACACGGGCCCGCCTACATGAGGTCACACGGGCCCGCCTACATGACATCACACGGTCTCCCCTACGTGTGCGGTAAGAGCGGTGACACTATAGGAGGATATAAGGAAAGGATTCTGTGCGGTAAGAGCGGTGACACTATAGGGGGATATCAGGAAAGGATTCTGTGCGGTAAGAGCGGTGACACTATAGGGGGATATCAGGAAAGGATTCTGTGCGGTAAGAGCGGTGACACTATAGG
>NW_017309325.1:73464-74139 GCF_000935625.1 Nanorana parkeri
AGTGGTTATATGTTGTACTCGGGGTGGTTCCCCTCATGCAGGATGTGAACTCTTCTCGTCATCCCCATCCGCAGGCTTCACTTAGAATGAGCTGTGACCTAATCAGAGGATATCTATGACCGGGGCGCCAGGATGGGTGAGTCACCCCTCAGGGGGTGGAGCTTACCTCATTTGTCACCCCCCCTCAGGGGGCGGAGCCTTGACGTGTTCTGTCTTTCTCCAGCAGATTCCGATGACAGCTTCTTAGATGAATATTATTATTATAACGAGGAGGATGAGGATGACGAGGAGGATGAGAATGTCAGTCCCTATCCCGGGACCTACTGCGGCTTCCCTCCATCCTTCCTCTTCTCCCAGAATTATAGTTTACCCCGACCCAGATATATTACCCCGGAGGTAAGTACCCCACTGCGGGGGGATCGGGGGTGGGCAGGAGAGGAGTGGGAAGGATCAGTGGTAGGCAGGAGAGGAGTGGGAAGGGTCAGTGGTAGGCAGGAGAGGAGTGGGAAGGGACAGTGGTAGGCAGGAGAGGAGTGGGAAGGGTCAGTGGTAGGCAGGAGAGGAGTGGGAAGGGTCAGTGGTAGGCAGGAGAGGAGTGGGAAGGGTCAGTGGTAGGCAGGAGAGGAGTGGGAAGGGTCAGTGGTAGGCAGGAGAGGAGTGGGAAGGGTCAGTGGT
>NW_017309325.1:76121-76972 GCF_000935625.1 Nanorana parkeri
ACTCGGGGTGGTTCCCCTCATGCAGGATGTGAACTCTTCTCGTCATCCCCATCCGCAGGCTTCACTTAGAATGAGCTGTGACCTAATCAGAGGATATCTATGACCGGGGCGCCAGGATGGGTGAGTCACCCCTCAGGGGGTGGAGCTTACCTCATTTGTCACCCCCCCTCAGGGGGCGGAGCCTTGACGTGTTCTGTCTTTCTCCAGCAGATTCCGATGACAGCTTCTTAGATGAATATTATTATTATAACGAGGAGGATGAGGATGACGAGGAGGATGAGAATGTCAGTCCCTATCCCGGGACCTACTGCGGCTTCCCTCCATCCTTCCTCTTCTCCCAGAATTATAGTTTACCCCGACCCAGATATATTACCCCGGAGGTAAGTACCCCACTGCGGGGGGATCGGGGGTGGGCAGGAGAGGAGTGGGAAGGATCAGTGGTAGGCAGGAGAGGAGTGGGAAGGGTCAGTGGTAGGCAGGAGAGGAGTGGGAAGGGTCAGTGGTAGGCAGGAGAGGAGTGGGAAGGGTCAGTGGTAGGCAGGAGAGGAGTGGGAAGGGTCAGTGGTAGGCAGGAGAGGAGTGGGAAGGGTCAGTGGTGGGCAGGAGAGGAGTGGGAAGGGACAGTGGTAGGCAGGAGAGGAGTGGGAAGGGTCAGTGGTAGGCAGGAGAGGAGTGGGAAGGGACAGTGGTAGGCAGGAGAGGAGTGGGAAGGGTCAGTGGTAGGCAGGAGAGGAGTGGGAAGGGACAGTGGTAGGCAGGAGAGGAGTGGGAAGGGTCAGCGGTAGGCAGGAGAGGAGGGGGAAGGGTCAATGGTAGGCAGGAGAGGAGTGGGAAGGGTCAGTGGTAGGCAG
>NW_017309326.1:0-15981 GCF_000935625.1 Nanorana parkeri
CACGACCTCGGACTTTGGCTTGCCGCCCCTGCCAAGGGGTTGCACTCACGGCCCAGCCGTACCCCCCTGACAAGATCATGGCACCAGGCCAATGTCTGCAAGTATTTTTGCAAATTCTTCTTGCAGGCTCCCTGGGCAGCTCATCTTGTGGCATCGACTTCCGGTCCCTGCGTCGACTGGCTTCGACTTCCCTCACGTAGCTGCTCGCTGTCAGTATCAGTGTCATTGTTGTTAGTTCTGGGTACTCGTGGTGTATAGTGTACCAGCTGCAGCATGGCATGCAATAGTCCTCCTCTCTTGCTTACTATTGGTCACTGCAGGCAGATTGAGTGATATAGGGGGTTGAATCAGAGCTGACCTTTGCTTTTGAATGTCTTTGCAGCTTCTACATTTGCTTCTGTGTTGAATCATTGGGAAGATTTGATACATTTGCAGGTTGTGATTAAAGAGCACAAGCGAAAAAAAAAAAGGAGTGCAATGCGTTTTTAAATGAATTGCTGTGATTATTCTCCCTCTCCATGCATTACAATCAGTTACATACGGATATTAGACATGGTCATTACACTTGGTTAGGACACGGTTTATTGTTTCAGCTATAGTGCTTCATGGTTATGAGAGTATCCGAGTTGAGGTGTCAATTTAACAGCAAGGTTCTCACCTGTATACTATAAAACAAAAAAAACAAAAAAACAAAAACATTTCCTCTGCTTCTATCCATTCATACATTATAATTGGTACATTTGGACACATATAGGTATGTTATTTACACATTGACAGGACACAACCATTGTTGTGGCATTACACAATGTTTTCGCTATTTATCCATACTACACCCGGCTCCATTCTTCCACAAATCTCATTTTACGCTCACCTGCCACGTCAGCAGGTTTCATTAGCCCTGAGTTCTCATTTATAACTGACCTGTCAGGTCTCAGGTTAAGCTCGGGCTCGCTTACTTTCAAATGTCTCAGTGGAAACGGACAACATACATCAAACCGCCACACATAGTATCCATTACTTTATTTGATGACCTCTCAGATTATCTGCTCTATGGCACCATTATTTAGTTTAGATAAGCATATTGGGGTAACTTATTTATAAGCAGGGGAGTAATTTGGTCAATTTTGTTATTATTCTTTGTTTGTATCAGACTCTTGTTAGTGGGTGTCGTATACCATTAGGGAGGTTCAGCATTCGGTGGACAAGCCACTTGAAATTGAACGGGGTTAGCAGTATTTGCTCTCTCTGCTTTCTATCTATATGATACGATCTATTACATTCAGACATTTAGGTTAAACATTTACACAATGGTTTCAGTTGCATTACATTAATGGTCTTTCACGGCAAAGAGACCATACGGGCTGAGTCATCATTTTTAAATTACTTGAGTCTCGCCTGTATACCCATACTGCACTTGGTTTGTTCTTCCACAAATCTTACTTATACTGTTACCTACCACGTCAGTAGGTTTGGTTAGCCCTGAGTTTTCGTTTATAATTGGCCTGTCACGTTTCCGGTTAAGATTGGGCTCACTTACATTACAGCCCGCTATGTCCGATGGCCAGCTCTGACAGCTCGAGTGATGAAAGAGCACAGAGCGGCCAGGCTGAACACAGAACAGGACTTGTCAAAAATCCTTTTCTTTTGTTTTTGATAAATAAAGGATTTTTTCAAAAGCCTTAAATAAGCCTAAAATAAATTTACAATTTATTTTAACCCTTTAGTGAATGGGTAGAGGTGCTAGTACCCCTTACTCATTCACAAGGGGGGGCGCATCTCGGTGCCCATTAATAAAGGGGTACCCTGATGTGGATAAGCCCCCTGCCCACACCCCCACAATCAACGCCTCAGGGCTTGTGGGGAAGAGGCCCTTGTCCCCATCGGCACCCTCCCAGTGCCGAGGGCATGTGGCCAGGTATGGGAGGGAGGGGGGCACTCACTCATCCCCCCCCATTTTTGTGCCCTGCCAGCCCTGTGCTCGGATCAAGGGTCTGGTATGGGATTTTAGGGGGGACCCCACGGTTTTTCCCCCCATTTTTGTGGGGGAGGGGTTCCTTCTTAAAATTTTTACCAGACCTTAAGGGCCTGGTGTGAATTTAAGGGAGAACCCCACATACTTTTTTTTTTACATGGGGTTCCTTTATAAAATTCCTACCAGACATTAAGGGTCTGGTATGACTTTTGGGGAGATCCCATGCTTTTAAAAAAAAAATAAAAAATTGGTCCCCCTACCGGACCTAAAATGTCTGGAATTGTTTGGGAAGGGGAACCACACACTTTTTTTTTTTCTTTATAAATGTAATTTTTGCAGCAGCAGGTTCTATACATCTTACAGATTTGCCACTTTACAGGCAGTTTCAGGGGACCCCCCCAGGCACGATAGTTAAAGGAATTTTTCATTTTTATTGTTTCCCTTTCAGTGATGTTAAAATCACTGCTCCCTTAAAAACAGTATTTTTTTAAAGTTTTTTTTCCATTGATGCATGTCCCCCAGGACACAACCAGGGTCCCCCCACTGACTACCAGGCCAAGGTAAGGTGACAACATTTTTTCAAACAAAATCCGGGGAGCATAAAACAAACTTTTTTTTTTATATATTCACCTGATCCCTGCATCCACCAAAAGTGCGGCCTCCCGTCTCCCACGCTGTTAGAAGCTGTATACGGCGCGTGCTGGTTACTACTTAAACTGGCGCGCTTGTCGGTGGCATTACAAAAGGTTTTCGCTATTTATCCATACTACACCCGGCCCATTCTTCCACAAATCTCATTTTACGCTCACCTGCCACGTCAGCAGGTTTCATTAGCCCTGAGTTCTCATTTATAACTGACCTGTCAGGTCTCAGGTTAAGCTCGGGCTCGCTTACTTTCAAATGTCTCAGTGGAAACGGACAACATACATCAAACCGCCACACATAGTATCCATTACTTTATTTGATGACCTCTCAGATTATCTGCTCTATGGCACCATTATTTAGTTTAGATAAGCATATTGGGGTAACTTATTTATAAGCAGGGGAGTAATTTGGTCAATTTTGTTATTATTCTTTGTTTGTATCAGACTCTTGTTAGTGGGTGTCGTATACCATTAGGGAGGTTCAGCATTCGGTGGACAAGCCACTTGAAATTGAACGGGGTTAGCAGTATTTGCTCTCTCTGCTTTCTATCTATATGATACGATCTATTACATTCAGACATTTAGGTTAAACATTTACACAATGGTTTCAGTTGCATTACATTAATGGTCTTTCACGGCAAAGAGACCATACGGGCTGAGTCATCATTTTTAAATTACTTGAGTCTCGCCTGTATACCCATACTGCACTCGGTTTGTTCTTCCACAAATCTTACTCATACTGTTACCTACCACGTCAGTAGGCTTGGTTAGCCCTGAGTTTTTGTTTATAATTGGCCTGTCACGTTTCAGGTTAAGCTTGGGCTCGCTTACATTCAAGTATTCCGTGGAGAGCGGCAAACATACATAAAGGCCAGGCATTGGCACATTCATTTCAGCATTTGGTTTGTTCCAGAATGCTCTAGAATGGATTCTGTTTGAATTACAAGGTTGCAAAAAAGTCATTAATTATCTGGATGATTTCTTACTGATTGAAAGCCCTACAAGGGTTCCGAGGGATTTGCAAGTGCTACTGCGAGTTTTTGAAGAGTTAAATATCCCTACAGCCGTTCATAAGGTAGAGGGGCCTGCCCAGGTGATAACCTTTTTAGGGATTACCTTGAACGTGCAAGAATTACAAGCTAGTTTGCCCCAAGAAAATCTGGATAGGATCAAACTGGTTGTCCATTCTTTAGTAGTGTCTCAAGGTTGCACCAAGAAAGAATTACAGTCCCTGCTGGGTATGCTTAATTTTGCAATGATAATTATTCAACAAGGCACTGTAGGTCTTTTGTCTCCAGTTTACTAGCCCTGTTCCAGCAAGCCACTTAATCAGATGCATCAGTTCATTTGGATGCAAATGCTCAAGCTGATTTGTTTATGTGGGATCAGTTTTTGAATAGACGGAATGAGATATCCATGTTTGTGCCGAAGCCACTTTGTCCTCCCTCCCATGTGTTTTCGGATGCTGCAGTATCTTTGGGTTTTGCAGCCATTTTTGGCACTTACTGCATGGCTAGTTCCTAGCCAGCAGATGTTTTATAGGTACCCAAGTTTGCACAGACATCCGCCCTTTTCGATATATACCCCATAGTAGCGGCAGCAGTGGTCTGGGGGCATCGCTGGTCAGGGGGCATCGGTGGTAAGGAAATACAGTGGTTTTCCATATGGATAATCTAGGCACAGCTAAAATCGTAAATAAAGCCCAGTCCAAGTCATTAGTTATCATGGCGTTCATGCGTCAACTAACATGACAGCATTACAGTATGGTTTCCATTTTGCAACTTTACAGGCAGTTTCAGGGGACCCCCCAGGCACGATAGTTAAAGGAATTTTTCATTTTTGTTGTTTCCCTTTCAGTGATGTTAAAATCACTGCTCCTTTAAAAACGGTATTTTTTTAAAGTTTTTTTTTTTCATTGATGCATGTCCCCCAGGTCATACGCTTTTTATGGCCAATAACTTGCATATAAGCCTTCAAAATGGGGTCAATTGATTTTCAAAGTTCTACCCCATAGATTTGCATTGAGTTCGAGTTCAAACTTTTTCGATGTTCTAAAGTTTGAATTCGAACCGAACACGGGGGTGTTCGGCCCATCACTAGTCCTTATCCTATAATACCATCCGGTTATACCTGGTAGGTGTGCAGCATTTCCTATCTCTCCAAGATCCTGATTGACCATCGACCAAGGTTAAGTCAATCCGATTGCCCAATTAAGGTGATGTTTTCCGTAAATTATCTGATGTACTTTCCTTTTTTCCATTTGGCATGGTGAATAGTTTAGTACTCAAAGCCGCTATCTATTTGGCTTTTTATGTTTTTTTGAGACCTGGGGAGGTGGTGCAATCTAGCCCAAGTGCTCCCGTACTCAGAAAAGAGAGCTTGGGTAAGTTAAGTAATTCTTACTTGTTGCAGTTGTAATAAAACCTGTCAAGTGGGCCCCAGGCAGATGGTGAAGTTCTTTCAGACAAGCAATGCCTGGTGCCCGGTGGCAGTTTTCAATCAGCTGGCACAGACACTCGCTCATCATTCCAGAGATAGTCCCCGTCTCCTCTTTCCTGTTTCTCCTCTCTCTACCAGTCAATTCATCAAGCCTATTTGCATTCTTTTAGCAAACCTTGGCTTGAATCAGGCACAATATTCAGGTCATTCATTCCATATAAGAGCAGATTCAGCAGCGTCAAGGAAAGGTAACCCGGCACATGTCATCAAGCATCTGGGGCGATGGAGTTCTTCTTCCTACACCAGATATATTCTGGATCCGCAAGTAGAAAAGGCTCAAGCGTTTCCTAGTTTAATCGATTGAAGTGTTTGTAAGATACATTAAAGCCAGCGGTGAGGAGGTGAGAAGCCGCCCGAGGACGAGCTGTGTCGGCCGCCTGGCGCCTTTGTTACCCCTAAGGCCGGCCCTGAATGTTGTTTTAAAAAAAAAAAGAAAATGAATGTGAGAATAACCATTGCAGGAGTTTAAGCAGCAAATGTAGAGTAAAGGTGACTGCAAAGTGGGATCAGCAGGCGATGGTAGGCAATAGACATGTGCGATTCGTTTCGTTCCGAATCAAAATTCAGACTAAATTTCGGAGATTCGGAGATTCAGATGTATCCAAATTCCGAATTACAGATATAAGGAATGCAAATGAATCCGAATTTCCGATTCCGAAATTTATTAGCAGTAGTCTGTACGAAATCTCATTTGTTGGATGAAATTTCGTTGCAGCAAAGTGACATTTGAGAAAAAAACAAAACGTTTTTTTCCCTTTTAAATGTCACTTTGCTGCAACGAACGCACAAAACCAAAAAGGAAACGATATTTCGTACAGACAACCGCTAGGGAATTTCGCCCGAATCCGAATTCTGAAACGAATTGACTTTCGGACCCGAATCCCGAAAAACGAAATAACGCAAAATCCAAAACGAAACGAAACTAAATTATTTTTTTGCTGGTATGCAACACAGGATGAAATAAAGGTGAAGAGGGGTATTTTTTTAAGTCAGTGTTTGTAATGACACATTGCTTTAGCAAATTAAGATATGGTTTACATCTACTTTACACATACAAGGCAATGCACGCATTTACAAGACAGGTGTGGCAGCCAGAGTGCCCGGAGGTGTTTTAGATGACAAACACATAGCAAAAACGCACTGAAACTCCAGATTGGTTAAAGGCAATCCTCTAAAAGAACGACTCTTCTAATAGTAGGGTTACAGAGATAGCCCCCCAGGAGCCCATGATTCAGTCTGTGCAGACACTGCACCCTAATGTTTCCCCAACATGCCAGCTATTTATTTTAAAGAAAAACTCTGAGACAAAGTTTTTTTATTAACCCTTGCAGTGGGGCTACCCCTGTACTGCCATGTTTTAGTGCTCGTTTGTGTCTAGGGAGAAAAAAAACAAGATATACTCACCCGTAGCTCGGAGCCAGCTAGCTGTAATGGCACTCCCTCCAGCCTGTCTCCTCTTCCGCAGCAGCATTGGAATCGTCCTCAGCATTCTCATGTCTATACAGTCGTGATGATTTACGGGACCTTAGACTGCGGCAGAGGAGAGGGAGAGACTCTAGAGAGAGCGGTGTAAGAACAAGCCGGCTCGGAGCTTCGGGTAAGTATATTTTTTATTTTTAACCTACACACAAATGAGCAGCTAACCCTTGCAGTGCAGGGGTAGCCCCTCTGCAATGGTTAATAATAATAATAATTAAAAAAACCTGGAGTTTTTCTTTAAGGGCTAATACACAAACAATAAGAAACAATGACACATGGCAAAAGTCTCACACCTTACACTGCACTTAATATCAGCTTTTGCCGGCATGCTGCTATCTAGACAGTGAGGATCTACAAGCCTCAGCATGGATGTCAACTATCCCTCTAAGCTGTAAAAGTTTTTTTTAACACAAACTAAAATGTCTCCTCTTTTTTTGTGTCAAGAATATTGTGTATAGTAGTTAGGTAAATCCCAATAATTATCTACTTTTTCAATGTCACTCTATGTATTCACATATAATCCTATCCACACTTACCGAATCGGAAAAGTCGCAGGCAGAGACAAGACAATTCCAGATGATGTTTTTTTACCAGTTCTGATAAGCTGTCGAGCAACAAGTCAGGTAATCTCCTGGACTCCTTATTTCATGCTCCTGAGGCATACAGTATTTACCTAGTCACTCCCAACGAGGGCTGGCAGACATATTACTAAATTAAGCCAAGTCATTATTCTGCTTACTTCCCTAAACAGTCAGGTAGGAAAGGTTAGTAGCAAATATACAATTGTGGGAAAGGAACATCCTTTGGCCGAGCAGGAATGATGAGACTTTTACAGGAGGAACTATGTCAGCTGCCATAGCTAACTCTCCCCTTAAAGTTCAGCTCCAGATAGATCTAAAGGACAGGTATTAACCACTTGATGACCAAGGTGTTATACCCCCTTCCTGTCCACGCCATTTTTCAGTATTATTATTAGTGTGCTGTTACACAGTTGTAAGATATCACAGATGCATAGCCACAGTTAATATTCACATTAATGTGAGATGAGAATTTATATAGTTTATTTTCCTTAACCACTTCTGGGCTGCAATACGTCTATAGACGGCAGCCCGTTAAAGTGATTAAAACAAGAAAAGCAGCCGTGTTCTTGGTACTGCTTTTAACAGCCAGCAATGGCTATTAATGTACAAGCGATCCGGCGTCTGTACATACGCCGGATCGTTTGTACATCGTTTGGGTATTGACATTTTTTGAGGCTACACGGGCGAAAGCAATTTTAAGGCTTGACATGTTTGGTATCTATTTACCCGGCATGACGCCATCATTCACATTTTACCAAAAAATTGGTTATTATGTTATGTTTCTGTGCACTAAATTTTAATTTAGTTTACTTTTTCCTAAAAATACTGGTTTGATAAACATTTGCGCAAATACCGTGCAACATAAAAAATTGCAACTAGCATTTTTTTATTCTACAGTGCCTCTGCTTTCAGAACATGTACAAGAATATACAAATAAGAAAATGCTCGGACAGCAAGTGGTTAATTTGGCCTTGCTATTGATTTTGGCTACTGATGTGGCAGAGAACAGGGCATATGCATTTGGGGATGTATCAGTGGTCCATAAAACTAAAGATCCCAGGCTCAATCGCAAATGATCCTTGTCTGAGTTTGTCCTGGCCTTTAGTCTTTTCAGGGATGTCATCTGTTCCACTAGTCCAAATAGGAGGGAGGAATTGGACATTCACCTTTACAGAGTGGTGGATCTGGCCCACAAGTACGGCAGGACAGCTTTCTATGATTATCACAGGTCATTTTCCACCAAAGCGGCAGCCTTATGGGCTCAGTTCCAGGTATTGACAGATTGGAGTAACATGACATGGAGCTTTTCTGTAGGCACGTTGCCAGCCTTAGATCCCATGTATGTGCAACCTGCCAGTCATCTGCACACAACCGCTTGGTGCCTGTTAGCCGAACCATCGGCCATCCCTGGTTGATCAAAGGCCCTACTACTGCGGGGTACACTCACCAGGCCACACAGCTTGACAAATTGAGAGGACCTATAAATTTTTTAGGGAAGTCACAGATGTGTAATAATTATAATTACACGGCATGTAATTACAGCCAGTGTAGATGATTACATGTTTGTGTAAACTGTTACCGGGCCCATCCTAAAACATGTGTGGTAAAAACTACAACGTGACTAAGCCCAGTAAACGTCTCACAGCTAGATAGCTATTTAAAAAATCATCTGGTCTCGGTTGTTAGGCGAATCTTAGTGGAAGGTTTTGTACAAGGTTTCCACACAGTGTCACCAGATGTGATTTAGGGATCCTACATGACCACAATTCCACCAGCAGAGGGGGGAAGTCGATGGATAGATTCTAGCTAGTCTCTGAGGCGTAAAATACCACTTATGGAGTATCTTAAGAAGAGATTCCCAATGGTTTAAACATTTAGAGGTTCTCAAGGGCCAGTAGAAAGTTGTGGACCACTCTTCGGCAGAAATATTGAATTTTAGTTCGTTTTCCAGCATAACATGGACGGCAGTTTACTCATTGCTTACGGTTCAGTCTGGATACGATAGAACACAGATATGTCTCTACGTGATAGGTTAGATCTGCAGTAAGTTCTGATACATTTCCTAATAAAGGGGTGTCCCTAATCCGTAGTGAGGAGAAGTAATGTCGTACCCTTAGATATTTATAAAAGTCTTTGAATCGAGTTTGTATGACTAAGACTCTGGAAGGGTAGTAAGGAACCCTCAAAAAATTATTTGTCCAGGTGCGTAATTCCTTGCATCATCCAGGAGGTAAGGTGAATATCCTCCAGGATAAGATTCACCTGAGAATTTGATGGTTAGTCAGCGGAGTCACAGGACCCATTTACTTCCATATCTTCAAAGTAGCATTAATCGTATCTAAAAAGGATTTTTTAGGATCATGGTTTAGGATGGAAGAACACAGTATCAACTGTAGATCTGCTGAAAGCGCTGCGCTTTCAATAGATGACCACAATTTATTTGTCTGTGAAGACCACCAGTGGGACGTTTGATCTAGTACGATAGCTCTTTAGTATTTCCCAATATCTGGGGCTCCCAGTCCTGCACAAGGTTTGGGCGCATACAAACAGCTTTTAGAGATGCGATGTGCTTTGCCTACCCAGATGAAGGAGCCCACTATCCTTTGCAGAGTTCTTAAATAGGAAGGCAAAATGGGGATAGGGAGCGCCCGAAACAGATATAAAATGTGTGGAAGAAGGAACATTTTAGCCAAGTTAGTACACCGCCCATGAGACAGTAGAACGTTTGAGATCCTTACAGAGGTCTTTACGCTTTGTCAGTAGGGGAGGGGGGTAGGTTAGTTTAAATAAATTAGAGCTGGGGGATGACAAGGTAATTCCTAGGTAGCCGAGGACAGATGAGGGAGCCCATGAGAAGCAGAAGGCCGATTCTATAAGCAGTTTAGTCCTTTCTTCTAGATTAATTGCTAACAAGTGTGATGTGCAGTGGTTAATTTTATATAGGGAAATATCGCTAAATTGTTTGAGGATCTTTTGAACTGCTGATAAGGAATGTAAGGGATTGGTGAGAAAGATGATGACATCATCTGCGTATAGCCCGGTTTTATGTATATGCTAACCGGTAGAAATACCAATTATGTCCTGATTTTGCCGGATGGCTGCAGCCAGTGGTTCCATAGCAAGAGCTAAAATAAGGGGGGAGAGGGGGCAGCCTTGCCTGGTGCCGTTAGTGATTTGAAAGGGAGGTGAAAGTAAGCCAGAGCTCCAAACCCTAGCACTCGGATGAGTATACAAGGCCCCTATGGATGAACCTAGGAAGTCTACAATGCCAAATTTATGTAGCACCTCTCTGAGGTACCCCCAGTGTATTCTGTTGAAAGCCTTCTCTGCATCCAAGGAGAGGAGCAGAGAAGGCTGACGAGAATTCTCCACCCATTGTATGAGGTCTATGAGTCTCCTCGTACCGTCTGGAGCCTGTCTGCCCTGTATGAATCCTACTTGATCAGGATGTATGAGACGGGGGAGAATATGTAATAATCTGTTGGCAATAAGTTTAGCATATAGTTTGACGTCCGTGTTTAATAGTGATATTGGGTGATAATGGGCTGGGTCATCCGTGGGTTTGTTGGGTTTGGGAATAGTGATATTCAGGGCTTCCAGCGATTCTTTGGGTAGAGAACCCAGGGATGCAGCTTTGTTGGCAACACAGCTTAAGTGTGGAGTTAAGGTAAAGGAGAAGGTTTTGTAATATTCTGCACTGAAACCATCAGGTCCTGGGGCTTTATGTAAAGGTAGGTCAGAGATTACTTTGAGGATTTCTTCTGGGGAGAAAGGGGACTTTAGGATTAGTACATCTTCTGCAGAGATCGACGGAAGATTTAGTGTGTTAAGAAACCAGTAAATTTTTCCTGGGTCAGGGATGGGCGAGGAGGGGGACTCTTTTAGGTTATACAAAGAGGAATAATAGGAGCCAAACCGGTTGGCTATGTCAAGAGGGTTAGTTAGGCGTTTACCTGTTTGGTTGAGGAGATATGGAATTTTTGTATTGCTGGATCGGTGTTTAAATTGTTTAGCTATAAAACTACCAGTTTTGTTGCCCTGGGAGTAATAGGTTAGCTTGAGATGTTTAATCATAAAGTCATAATGGGAGGTGAGAAGATTACTGAGTTCTTGTCTAAGGGAAGGTAGAGTGTCGGAGGTAGAGGGGTCAGGGGCGCTTTTATTCAAGCTTTCCAATACCCGGATTTTATCAAGTATGGTACTCACTGCACTGTTACGCTTCTTTTTCTCATAAGCACCTAACTTAATAAAAAGTCCCCTAACAAATGCCTTATAAGTATTCCATACTAGCGTTTGACTACTAGCAAATGACACATTGCTATCAAAGAACGAGAGGAGTTCTGACTGGACATGTTCTTTATGTTTGTCGTGGCATAGCAGACTTGTGTTCAGTCTCCAGGAGGGAGAGACATGTGATTTTGAGTCAGTAAAGAGGTCTAGAGATACTGGAGCATGGTCCGACCATGTAACTAGTCCCATGTCTATTTTAGGAATATGCTGTAATGTAAATTTGTCCACTAGGAACATGCCCAGTCTAGAATATGACCTCGGTGAGTAAGAGAAGAATGTAAAATCTTTCTATGTATCATGTAGACATCTCCAGTCATCAAATAAATCATTGGTGCGCAAAAAATATGGAAGTGGGAGGTTGCGACACCTTTTTGCATTGGATGATACAAGATTCGCATCGACTATGTTGTTCAAATCCCCACAAATGATAAGGTGACCTTTGCGCATACCATTTATTTTGTGCATAACAGAATTATAGAATGTCTTTTGGTGAGAATTTGGGGGCGTATAGGTTGGCTAACGTGATCACACGATTATTGATGGTTGCCACAAGAATTATGTACCTGCCGCTGGGGTCTAATAGAAGGTCATGCTGACAAAATGTGACCGAATCTTTAATTGCTATCATGACGCCTCTTTTAAAAAAAATGAAATTAGCAAAAAAGTAGTGTTTAAATCTACGTTGTGTACAGGGGGAGGCTTATCCCTACACAAGTGGGTTTCTTGCACACGTAAGACATCACTCCGTAAGGAGCGGGCTTCCCTCCATAACATTGCCCGCTTATTTGGACTGTTGAGCCCCTTAGTATTGAGGGATGTAACTTTCAAGGACATAGCGAATTAATTGATGTAGCTTGCAAATGAAAACAAAAACATTAATATTATAATAAGAACCATGACTGAGAAGGAGGGAATACCGTATTAACCCTTGCGAGAAAAGTCTTAGCATGTCATATCTCTTTAGGTAGGCGTATACAATGTTAAAGGCATAACATTTGAAATGGTCTGACATGTAAAAACAGGTACATATCAAACAATCCTGTGTAATGCAGTCAGGAAAACTTGTAACATGAAAAAAAGAACCAAAAAACCCCCAGAAAATGAAAAAACTCACAGTGTGCATAGCGCACTCTTTAACCGGGGGTGAGCAAATCTCTCAGGAGCCGTCCTGCACAGGATCCAGAACAGAATAAGGTGGCACCGGATATGCACAAAAGTGCCTCATGTGTTTCCCAGGTGGTGAGGGGAAATCAGCGAGTCGCCCAATCTTTGGGTATACGTTGAGGATGATGGGTCTCGGTCCTGGGTGGAGGCATGACGATGGGTATGCCCCACGATTGGAAGGTGTGTAAGCCATCTGTAGGTGTCAAGATGGGTATCACTCTGTTTTGGTGGGTGACCAGCAGCTTAGTCGGGAATCCCCATCTGTACAGGATTCTGTTGTCACGGAGGGCTTTGGTGATCTGAGTGAATTCTCTTAGTTTTTGAGCCGTTGCAGCAGAGATGTCTGCATATAAGGCGATATGCGAATACGGTTCCGGAACTAGCACTTTTTTGTTGACACAATTGGCACAGACCCCTGATGAAGCCTGAATAGGTGCAAAACATGTTGGGCATGGGTGCTTAAGGATTTACTAGTTAGAGGGAGGGAAAACAGAGATTTGATAGAAGAATGCAAATAGGGATTTGTCAGGGACCAGAACACCTCCAGGTGGCACGGGAGCAGACCCTGCATTTCCGGTGCTCACCTGCAGGTGTCTCCAGCCAGCCAGTGGCTGTCAGGGACCTGAGCGCCTCCAGGTGGCACTGTGACTATGGAACCAGGTCCTGCACTTCCAGGGCTCACCTGCAGGTGTCAGGAATTAAGCACCACCTGCTGATGATCTGGGAGGGTATTTTTTTTTTTAACACACATTGGTTTTAATACACATAACATGGCACATACAATACAGAGAAAATGAAATAACACCATCTCAGCACAGAATAACAGCATTTAGTACAAGACAATACAATAATGGGAAAAAGTTAAAAGAAAAAACCCAACATATAAACTAGACAGACATAACCTAACTAAATCGGTGTGGATCATTGGTCTCTTGTGTTTGCAGCACGGCCGATCTCTTCAGGTGATCTGGCCATACTACTAAGTGAAGGCTCTTGGGGGAGGCAATCAGAAGGAGGGGGAAGGAGGAGGGGGAAGGAGGAGAGGGGGCTGTGTGGGAGGGTATTTAATCCCTCCCTGCAGTGAGCCTGGTGCCACAGTATTGTTGCCTTAACCTGTATCCTGAGTCCTGTCGCTATTTCCTGATTCCTGTAATCCTGAATCCTGCATCCTGTGACCTGATTCCTGTATCCTGGTGCCCCCTTGTACCCTGACCTTTGCCCCGTGGCTCCCCTTGTGTTGCATTGCTCCCCAGAATTCACTTGCCCTGTTGTCTGTGTTTGTATTTGCATTCAATTAGCTATTATTACTTGTTTGTGGTTACTTGTGGGTGCTGGTGGGGTTGTTTGTGTTTATATGATTTTGGTGTGTCTAATAAACTGTATATAAGCTCATTGGTATTGTCTGGTGTGGTCACGCGTTTGGACCTCCCGTGTGGGTACCTGCATGCGGTGTGAGGACACCCGCGCACGTTACCCTGACAGGATTACAATGGTCAATAGAGTTGTAAATAGGAAATTAGATACAAGGGATGTACATATACCAGTTCAGATACCAGTGCCGATACTTGGCATTTTCACGAGAACTACCAAGGTTGCAGTGGTTGCAGCTGCGACTGGGCCCTGGCACCCCACCACTGTCCTGAAATCATTAGTCTGTATTGTTTTAGAAAAACTGTCAAAAGACAGTAAAGACTTCCGGTTCCGGCGCCTGCAGAGCGAGACGCGTATGTGAGGAGCTCCGGGCTTTCGGGACAACTATATCAGCATTTTATATCGGCCAGAGCTGCCGCCGAGCGGTCACGTAAGACTCAACCAGCCTTCATACCCTGTCTCTGCCCATGGACAGATTCGTTGATAGGTCTCGCGCTCCGCCGAGATCGGAACCCCGACCCGGGAAAACGAGCGCGCGCAATCTGGCGGAAGCCATGGAGGCCTCCCAACCGGCCTCACTAACAGACCTGGATGCCGAATCTATATCGGACCCTGAATCATCAGTCGACTCGGTGAAGATAGCCGCAGCGGTAGCCAGGTTATTGAAGCCTACCATACAAGCCTCGGTACAGGCCGCAGTCGATTCGGCTGTCGCTAAGGGCATTCAGTCGCTCCGTCATGAGCTCCTGGCACAAGCTCACCGCGTCACGGAGGTGGAAAACAGAGTTTCCCTCTTGGAAGACGAGCTGGCATCCACCAACGCTCGCCTACAGACCATTGCCAAACATCATCAAACGGTCACTGCCAAATTGGAGGATCTGGAGAACCGATCTAGGAGGAACAACTTACGTATAGTAGGTCTGCCTGAGTCCTACCTACCAGCCGACTTATCAAATTTCTGCTCGCATCTCCTACCAGAAGCGCTGGGACTTGCCCGTGCCTGCACTGTGGAAAGGGCTCATCGCTTGGGGTCGCAGCAGCAGAAATACTCACGCCCACGTCCAGTAATAGTAAAATACCTGTCATATGTGGATAAAGCAGACGTCCTCAAGGCTTATCGCAATGGATCGAACTTTCGTTTTGACGGCCACAACATCCTTCTCTTTGCTGACTATTCAGCTGAAGTAAGCCGCAAGCGGAAGGCTTTCTCCGAGATCTGCAAGATGCTATACCAAAGGAAACTGCGCTTCTCCCTGATCTACCCGGCGACTCTGAGTATCCAATCAGGGGACGGGACTCGTCACACTTTTACATCTCCTCAAGATGCCCTACAGTTTCTTGAACCAGCTGAAGTGGCGGGCTCTGATCAACGTTCCCACTCTGGAAGCAAGCGACAACGAAGATCCTCCCCACCTCCAAACTCCACACTGGGAGAGCCCACCTGAATCCAACCGAGCCCGCCGGGAGGAATGATGATCTGAAGCAGGATCCCCGACCCTGAACGAGGCGGCATGTCTCTGTGGCTCTTGGCCGGCGATGCACCGTGTTAGAGGGAGCACCACCTCTTGTTTATTTTTTTTTTTTGTGGTATTTCTTCTCCTCTGCCTCATCTTTTTGAAGAGGGAGTTTGTGCCCGCGGTTGGGTACCCCCAGTTTTGGCTTGTGTATCGCCTACTTTCCCTCAAATACGGATGGAACGGCCGGAGGACTTCACCTGATCTCACCACGTAACTATGTTTACCAGTTCTCACCAATATATCCCCTCCGTCGACAATTTTTCTAAGACGGCATAGCTCTGGCCTAAGATAGACCCCCTTACCTAAAGTCCCGTTTCCCTTTTCACTAGTGTTTTTGATCCGATTCGCACTGTGGGAAAAAAGGGAGTGATATGACTTGTTCTTTTTTTTCTCAGCCTCTTGACTCACGGGGGCTGATTCACGCTGCTCCGGGTTTATGGGTCCAGGGTGAATCGCCTGTGGGA
>NW_017309326.1:22617-23604 GCF_000935625.1 Nanorana parkeri
AACCACTCCAATTGGACTAACCCTCCATGTATGGAAAGGAGGAGATACAAAAGGCCCAATTACAAAACCTTTCTTTAACTCAATGTCCAACAATCCTTCAACAATATGCGCATAATTGATTGCAGATTGCAGTTATGGACATTCGTATGTCTGCTGTGGCAAGGTAATCAACCCAGTGTGATGATTCAACCCCTCTGGATGGCAGTCTTTGCGCTGATATATGCACTTACAGGTACCACATTTAGCCCCTTCCCACAATTTGCAACTACTAAGTATAGGTCTGTCTGACTGGCCTACTGTGTCCAGAACGGTTGTATCTCACATACTCATAGCAATGAGACTGGCCATCGTCACATTAATCACGTCTATACACATTGTTGCAGCTGGTGATTTCAAATTTTTCCTAGCGCAACTAAATTGGTTTAAAGTTTTGGCCATCGTAAGAGCCTAGAAACAACTAAAATCCCCTCCCAAACTCTCAGTGATAACAATTCTCAATACCCATGCTCATTATGAACACCTATTTGCTAGAGCCAATCTCAGGGAAGAAACCTTCTCTACACAATGGAAATGTTGGTTAAGAGATGTCTGCTGTACTCTGTATACCTCATGATACTCCAAGAGCAACTTATTATTTTCTCCCTTATGCATGCTATACATGTCCTACCAAGTCTGCATAGTTAAACACGTCCCGATGCATGGGTGATGCCTTATCAAGTCCGAATCCCTTGGATCGCAAATAATCTCAGGTACACCCTAACAATGCAGGTGCAGACTATAACTGCCACATGTATAGTTTAATCATCATTAGCCATGATATTTCACTTTATGTTGCATAGTATATTTCTATTGTTACTCTAAGATAATCTCACATATGTCCTGATGGACACTGGTTTTAACTTTATGGGACACACTCAGGGCCGGATTTACGCTCATTGCCGCCCCAAGGCCAGGTTCCACAATACGACCCCCCCCATCCCCCCCAGT
>NW_017309326.1:24417-25404 GCF_000935625.1 Nanorana parkeri
GGCCGCACACTACGGAGCCGGTGGGCAAAGTTCCGCCGCCGGGACACCTCACACCGGCGCCCGCAACTTCCCCACAAGGTCACCGCTGCCGGGCCTCGGTGGCCTTGTGGGAAATCCGGGCCTGGACGCACTTACCGCAGTGTCTGTAGTTGGTTTGATGTGCATTGCCATCTTCCTGTATGGTCTAATTTTTTTTAATTGTTTTTTTTTTGTTTGTTTATGTATGGCACAATGTTTTGTCTTTTTTTTCTGTATGCATCACTATGCAGATTTCATACTTGTGCACTATATAAAAAAAAAAAATCTTAATAAAGATCTATTGTTTTAAAAAAAAGTGCTAGTTCTTTTATTCCATCTCACACTGAGAAAAACGGTTCCTGGAGACCCCAGAAATAGAGTGAATGTTTTTTTGTTTTTTTTTAAAGAAAATGAATCTCTCTGAGAATAACCATTGCTGGTGTTTAAACGGTTGACATCCGCGGTGTTAAACCCCCTTCCCATCCAGGCCATTTTTCAGTATTCAGCGCTGCGGTACTTTGACTGACATTTATTCCGTCATGCAGCGCTGTACTGAAATTAGTTTTATACCCTTTTTTGAGGACAGATAGAGCTTTCTTTTGGTGGCATTTATTCACCACTGCGGGTTTTATTTTTTCACTATATTAAGGAAAAATTACCGAAATTGTAAAAAAAAACAGTTTCCCCTATATTAAATGATAAAACATTTATTATTACCGAATTCTTTGGTAAAATATAAAAGACGGGGTCACGTCGGGTAAAAAGACACCAAACATGTCAAGCCTTAAAATTGCGTGCGCGCGCGAAACCTCAAAAAACGATAATACCCAAAATTGGCCATAGGCGACGCTTTAAAAGCTGTTACCGCTCATCAGTTTAGTGTTATCAGTGATTGATGGCCCTAAAATGATTGCTCTCACTGCGACGTTCGCAGCGATATGTAACATGTGTAGCGCAATTGTAATTTTC
>NW_017309326.1:25860-33807 GCF_000935625.1 Nanorana parkeri
GGGGGGGGAACCGGTGGCGGCCGTGCGCGGGGGGGCGGTGGAAACGAGCACATAGACGATCGGCGGGCTATGGAGCCGCTGATCGCCTATATGTGAAACACCCGGTAACGGGTGTTTGCATTGGTCGGGTCTTTTCTGCCTGTGCGTGCCCGCTAGGGGGCGCGCACGAGCAGAAAAAAAATGCCGTCTGGCGACGGCAACCCGCCAATGCTGCAGTGCCGTCCGTCAGTTTTTTTACAACGGGCGGACGGCAAGTGGTTAAGCAGCAAGTGTAGACTAATGATGACTGCAAAGAGGGATTAGCAGCAGATGGTGTGCAACACAGCATGAAAAAAAGGTGAAGAAAGAGGTATTTTTTAAGTCAGTGTTTGTAATGACATAGTTTAGCAAATGAAACATTATTTAGTTACGGTTTACAAGACAGGTGTGACAGCCAGAGTGCCCGGATATGTCTTAGATGACAAACACAAAACTCACTGAAACTCCAGAATGGTTAAAGGCAATCCTCTAAAAGAACGACTCTTCTAATAGTAGGGTTACAGAGAAAGCCCCCAGGAGCCCTGAATTCAGCATCTGCAGGCACTGCACCCTAATGTTTCCCCAACATGCCAGCTATTTATTTTAACGAAAAACTACAAGAAAACTTCTGATTAACCCTTGCAGTGGGGCTACCCCCTCACTGACATGGTTTAGTGCTTGTTTGTGTCCAGGGAGAAAAAAAAAACCCTGTTAATGATTTACGGGACCTTACTGTAAACCCCTGACTATAAGGGTGTTCGGCGGTTTATTCGACTGCTGAACGCCCCACAAGGCAATACGCCTTGTGAAGCCCTAATTGGCTAAACCTTAATGGCCTGGTATGACTTTAAGGGGGAACCCCACACACTTTTTTTTTTTAGTTTTTTTTTTTTACATGGGGTCCCTCCTCAATATTCCTACCAGACCTTAAGAGTCTGGTATGACTTTTGGGTGGAACCCCACACTTTTATTTTTTTTAAAATTTGGTCCCTTCTAACATTCCTACCAGACCTAAAGGGTCTGGTATCGTTTGGGAGGGGGAACTGCACGCTTAAAAAAAAAAAAAAAATGTCATTTGTTTTTCTTTAGAAATGTCAGTTTTGCTGCAGCAGGTTCTATGCATTGTGCAGATGCGCCACTTTACAGGCAGTTTAAGGGATATTTAAAGAATGTTTTCATTGTTATTGTTTCCCTTTCAGCAATGTTAATATCACTGCACCTTTATAAACAGTATTTTTTAAAAGTTTTTTTTTCATTGATTCCTGTCCCCCAGGGCATTGATTTTCATAGACCTGCATTGACTTCGAGTTTGAATACGAACTTTCTCCACGTTCGAAAGTAGGGATGCACAGATACTTTGAGTACCAATGCTCATACTTGACACCAGGCTGGTGAGACTGCACATAGCCATGCTGAGATCCCACAGAGCCCTGGTGAGACCATACGGAGCCTGCTGGTGAGACCCCATCTCACCCTGGTGAGATCAGACACTGTGGGGTCTCACCAGGGCTCTGAGGGGTCTTACCAGGGTGGTGAGACCCCACATAGCCCAGGCGAGACCCTACGGAGCCTAGGCAAGACCCTGTGGAGCCCTGGTGAGACCCTGCAGAGCTCTGGTTTAATCAGGGCTCTGTGGGGTCTATGAAGAAAAGGGGTTGTGTTCCTTCCTGGAGATCCGACTGACTATATCTGCCTTAGTTAGGTTTATCCATAATTGCTTGTAACGTCTGATCCGTGACCCAATTGAACTAGTACAAAAAAACGAGGGTTTAACCCGTTAAAAGATAACGGGTTAGTAGCGGGCAACTTAAGGATCCGGACACGTCAACCGATTGTAGAAAATATATAATTTTATTGAAAAAACCACACACTATTGCACATTAGATTCACCGACTACCATTAAAAACATTGTGAAACACATACAGTCATAATTAATATGTGGATCGATCCTCATTGGTTTTAACATTAACCTTGTATCCCCACCATGGGAGGAGGAGGGGGGAGGGGGAAGGGAAAGGGGATAACCGATATAGCTATTGCTTCGGTTCCCTTTCTTTTCCCTTTGCACATATATATTCACTTTCGTGAGTTATATTGATCAGGGGGAAGGAAAGCCAAACTAAGAGATTTGATATTTCCTGTATAGATGTCTTCTTTGTTCATAGAAATATTATTCCTATTTTACCCCAGGTTATTTCATCTTTTGTTATCTTTTGTTTTTCCGTTTGTTGTTGAAATTCCACATTCTCTATTATCTGGTAATAGGTACCACTGATATAAATTCAACCGTGTGTGCTGTTAACTCCTTTCTCCTCGTCTGTACCGCATTACTCTAATTAGAGTGGTGGGGTGTATCAAGTCCTTTTATTTTGAGTGAAGGGACGCTTTTCTCACGGACAGACTGTCACTGGGTCATCATTAGAAAACCAACCGCCTGACTCATTCCTCTTTCTTTCTTCTTTTATTTAATTTTGGGTGTAGGTATACAAGTATCTATCTCACAGTTTATATAACTGATGTCCTTAGCGGATACATGTAACATTTTTATCACTCACGATACTGTAGTCTCCTCAGAGTCCGGGCGGCTTGGGGATTTCCCAGTGCAGATCGAATATCCACTTCAATGTAGGTATGATTCGCCACTTCCTCCGTGCGGTGTGTGAGAGCCTCCAACCCCAAATTGCAGGTTTTTACCAAGGTTGATAAATCTTCAAATGAGGTTTTTTGAAATCATATGTCCACTTGTAATATGTGACTGCAGGTTTAGTTGCTGTCTAGTTGTCGACGTGTTTCGCCCCTCCCATTGTACGGGGCTTCGTCAGGGCATATTCAGACGCTGGGAGAGATGTTGCTTAAATAGCGAGGTCACGCCCCTTTCCCCCCCCCCTTTTTTTTAAAGATAGAAATTTGGATTTTAAGGAACAGTTCTCTCTCCTTTAGTATAATCTTCTATCAGTTTTGTTAGACAGTATAAACATAAAATTTGCATTTCTCTATTATAGAGTAAATGTAACACAAAAATAAATAAAAATAAAAATAATAAATGTATGGTCTCTACATAGCCGTATTAGTAAACGATGTATTGCTCTTAGATTGAGTAAACCCCGTATGTGTGGATCAGGGGAGGAGATGTGGATCCACTATAAAGACAGGTTGGGAATAATTTGTCTCATAGAAAGACATTGAGATTGCATTCGTTGTTTAGACCTGTTGGAATCATTGTATTTAATCTGTAGATCCACATCTTCTCCCGCTGTAGGAGGATCCTATCAAAGTCTCCTCTACGGGGGGAAATGTTTAATGCATAGATTACTTTGACTTTCAGCCCATCTGGGACCCCCTTATGATGTTCTAAGAAGTGTTGGGCTAGGGGACTATCTACATCTCTCTTTTTGATATCATTTAGGTGTTCACCTATTCTCACTTTTAATTGTCTTTTAGTTTTTCCTACGTAGAACTTTTGACATGGGCATTCAATTAAGTATATCACCTTACTTGAATTACAGTTACTGAAGCTCACTATGTTAAAAGATTTTGTGTTTTCAGAATTTATGAAGGTTTTTGTTTTATCTATGTAGGGGCAAATCTGACAGCCCCCACAGGGGTACATCCCTTTAAATCTTTTTTTTATTTTTAAGTGTCTGTTTCAATGAGCTTGGTGTGTATTCTGAGTTAACTAAACTATCTTTTAGATTTTTGGAGCGTCGGGCCGTTAAGAGGGGTCTAGGACCCACTATTTTAGATAGTGATGGGCTTAAATCAAAGATGTGCCAATGTTTCATTAGAAGTTGTCTTAGTTTTTCCCAATTAGATCCATATTTCGTTATCATACGTATGTAGTTATTTTTTTCTTTCATTGGGTCTGCCGTTTTTAGTTCTTTGTTTTGCAGTAAATCTTTTCTTGTTCTTTGATTCACCTTTATTCTACTCTTTCTAATTAATTTGTGTGGGTATGCCCTTTCCCTGAAGCGTTGGTACAGGTCTTTGGACTCTTCGATATAGTCTGTGTGTTCGCTGCAATTGCGTTTTATTCTTAAAAATTGCCCTGTAGGAATACCCTGCTTCAGGGGAGGGGGATGGTGACTTGAATGAAGAAGTGTATTTGCTGAGGTTTCTTTTCTATATGTCTTTGTAGTTAGTTTTTGATTTTTGATCTCTATTGAAAGATCTCTATTGAAAGATCCAAAAACGAAAGTTTAGTATTACTTTGAGTATAGGTGAATTTTAGATTTCTATTGTTTATATTCAGATCTTTGATGAATGATATCAGGAGGTCTTCACCCCCCCCCTCCAGATCACCAAAATATCATCGATATACCTGAGCCACGTTTTTGCGTGGCTCAGGTATAGGGGGTGATTGTATATAAGGTCTTTTTCCCACAGGCCTAGGTGGAGACATGCATAGGATGGGGCCCAAGGAGCCCCCATCGATGTGCCCCTTATCTGTTTAAAGAAGGCTCCTGAGAACTGGAAACTGTTGTTGTGTAGAGCAAAGGTTAAAAGCTCTACAATAAATTCATTTTGTGCAGCCATTAGTGGAAAGTGCACATCGAGGAAATGTTCTATGGCTTTTAACCCCCATTCGTGTGGTATCGATGTGTAAAGTGATTCCACATCGATACCCACCAATAGGGAACCCTCCTCTATCTTTAGATCGTTTATTTTATTTAGTACATCTTTAGTGTCTCTGATGTAGGAGGGCAAACGTAACACCATTTCTTTTAGAAGGGAATCTAGATATTTGCCCATATTTTCAAATGGCCCTCCCACAGCAGAGACTATAGGTCTTCCCGGGGGGTTATTGTAATCTTTGTGAATCTTCGGTATAATGTAAAATATTGGAATATTATAATTATTTATCTTTAGAAAGCAGAATTCCTTGTGTGTCAATAAGCCTGCCTCTAGAGCTAGTTTTATTTTATCATTAAACTCACTCACCAAAACATTAAAGGGGGATTCTCTCAACTTGATGTACGTGTTTTTATCATTTAATAATTTATTAGTTTCCTATTAGTTACATGTCCTCAGGGAGGAGCACAACATTTCCTCCCTTGTCACTGGTGGTGGGGATACAAGGTTAATGTTAAAACCAATGAGGATTGATCCACATATTAATTATGACTGTATGTGTTTCACAATGTTTAGTCCAATCGACTTGTTTGAGTTCTCTCTGCATCAACTCCCTGAATAAGGCCAAATGTCTATTACCCAGGAAGTTGGACATTGTTTTTGATCCTCTATTCAGGGGTGTAATTCTTTTAGTTAGTGTTTGCTGGGGGTCTTGGGGTGTTATGTTCTCCTCTAAAAGGTCTTCTAGATCTCTTAACGCCTGTGCATCCAGATCTGATATTTTTTGTTCCTTTATCTGTGGGGAGTCCTTATCAGTTTGAGGTGTTTTTCTGAGTTGGTGTATGTATTTCAAATATACCTTCCTTAGGAATAGGTTTAAGTCCTTATATATAGTGAATTCATCCATGCCATCCACCGGGGAGAAAGATAAGCCTTTTTTGAGGAGGCTTATATGATACTCATTTAGTGGGAAATTGGTAAGGTTAATTACATTTTTGGTCTGATCATCCCCCGGAGTATGGCATGGATTCAATTCCGACGACTCCTTGTTCTTAT
Source organism: Nanorana parkeri (assembly GCF_000935625.1). NCBI lineage: Eukaryota > Metazoa > Chordata > Amphibia > Anura > Dicroglossidae > Nanorana > Nanorana parkeri. Next base: position 31,504 of record NW_017309326.1, read on the forward strand.
ATTGGTTTTTGTCTGGGATTGGGTGTTCTGACCAAACATGTTTTCTCTTTTTTGGTCTTCTATTTTTCTTTGGTCTTTTATTCTGTATGGGGGGCCCTCCTCCTCTAATAAAAAACTCACTGACTTTGGGGGGTCACCTTCACTTCCACTCGTGGAAATGTCTCTAGGGCGTCTTTCTCTACTGTTGGAATATCTTCGTCTAGATGTATTTCTGCCCCTATTGTGTGTAGGTGTGAAGGGGTCCCCTCTCTCCCAATCTCCCACATCCCTTTGGAATTTGGATTGTTTTATGTGTCTTAGATTTTTTTGGACTTTTTCTACTTCTTTGCGTAGTAAGTCATTGTGTTTCTTAAAGCTTTCTAAATCTTTTAATGGCTCTAAACAGCTCTGTTTAAACCCCACAGAGCCATGTTGGGACCCTAAAAAGCCCTGGTGAGACCCTACAGAGCCTGGGTGCTGGTGAGACCCTACAGGTTTAACCAGGGCTTTGTGGGGTCTCACCAGGGCTCTTTGGTGTCTACCCAGAGGTCTGTGGGGTCTCCCTGGGTCTCTGTGGGTCTAACAAGGCTGGTTAGACCCCACAGAGCCTTGGTGAGGCTCCAAAGAGCCCCACGTCTAGATGTATTTCTGCCCCTATTGTGTGTAGGTGTGAAGGGGTCCCCTCTCTCCCAATCTCCCACATCCCTTTGGAATTTGGATTGTTTTATGTGTCTTAGATTTTTTTGGACTTTTTCTACTTCTTTGCGTAGTAAGTCATTGTGTTTCTTAAAGCTTTCTAAATCTTTTAATGGCTCTAGTCCCTCTGAGCTCTCTTTTATTTGTAATTCAAGATCTCCCATTTGTAACTTCTCCTCCTCCACAATTAGTTTAACTAATGTTAGACCATGGTCCATGCATTGTGCTTTCCATTTCGTCAGAAATCGTTCATTTTGAAGATGTTCTGCCGGTGTAACTTTTTCCCTCAGGCCTCTTGGAATCATTTTTGCCTGTAGGTATGCTTCAAGTGACATGACATCCCATTTTCTATTTAGGTGTTTTATAATTAATTTTTTATGTTCTTTAAACTTGTCCTTTATTTCACTTTCTGTCTCTATCATCTGTGGATTTCCCTGCTTGAACGCTTCTTTGATTTCCTCGTCAATGTCTATTCCCAATGTATAGGCCATCTTTATCAGAGTTTTTAATGTCTATTGTCTATACGGCTATGTTCTTTATTTTTGTGTTACATTTACTCTATAATAGAGAAATGCAAATTTTATGGTTATACTGTCTAACAAAACTGATAGAAGATTATAATAAAGGAGAGAGAACTGTTCCTTAAAATCCAAAAAAAGGGGGCGTGACCCCACTATTTAAGCAACATCTCTCCCAACGTTCGAATATGTCCTGACGAAGCCACGTACAATGGGAGGGGCGAAACGCGTCGACAACTAGACAGCAACTAAACCTGCAGTCACATATGACAAGTGGACATACGATTCTTAAAAACTCCATTTAAAGATTTATTAACCTTGGTCAAAAACCTGCAATTTGGGGCTGGAGGCCCTCACAAACGGACAGACTGTATCCCGAACATCCAGGAGACTTCAAAGGAGACCCACGAGGTAGAAATACCGCTCAGATCTACCGTCGGAGAGTGTGTAACAGCAAACACCGCACGGAGGAAGTGGTGAATCATACCTACATTGAAGTGGATATTCGATCTGCACTGGGAAATCCCCAAGCCGCCCGGACTCTGAGGAGACTACAGTATCGTGAGTGATAAAAATGTTACTTGTATCCGCTAAGGACATCAATCATATAACGCTCTGAGATAGATACTTGTAACACTTACACCCAAAATTAAATACAAGAAGGAAGAAAAGTCAGGCGGTTGGTTTATTAATGATGACCCAGTGATAGTCTGTCCGTGAGAAAAGCCTCCCTTCCCTCAAAATAAAAGGACTTGATACACCCCACCACTCTAATTAGAGTAATGCGGTACAAACGAAGAGAAAGGAGTTAATAGCACACCATCAATCAATTGTTGTGGGGAGGAGCTGGGGAGTGGCTTGATATCATAGACTTCAGGCTTGCCTGTAGGTGCCAGCGCACGCAGAGTCCAGCTGTTGTCCGAGTCAGGAGCCAGCACTCAAGGCTACAGCGGGGCTCCATGGGACCATAAAAGGCAGTGTAGCCACACGAAAGAGAGAGGATTTTCAGATACAGAATGCCGAGCGATGGCAGCCTGCAAAAGGAAAGCACACAGCCCACTCACTTAACGCTGAGGTCTGCGGCGCTATTTATATATTTTTTATAAGAGGG
>NW_017309326.1:33834-40323 GCF_000935625.1 Nanorana parkeri
GCGCGGCTCCGTCAAATAAATAAACGATGCAAACGTAGAAAGCATCTGCGGAGACTGAGGGAGATTTTTATTTACGAAGTCACACTGCAATAGGAGATGGCGGCGCGCGTCGTTTGTCATTCAAAAACGCTTCTAAATGACAGAGGGGCCATTGATTCATCTATAAACATTTTCTGCTTAATAGCTAACAATTGAGATCTTCCATTTAAGTTCCCATCAAGGCTGCGGGAAAGGCACCGCCTGAGCGATACAGTCATAAGGAAAAAAGATATAATAATTTTGGTGCTTTATACACGCAGTCCAACTGGACATGGTATCGGCTTTTAAAGTGACAGCTTGGCAAAACGTTAAATGAATTCCCCGCTCTGTTGTATTTGTATTTTGGCCATTCTTATTCTTAAGTCATTCTAATTCTTAAAGCAGCCAAAAAAAGATTAAAGAAAAGATTTTAAAGATTTTAAAAAAAGATATAAAAAATAACAAAATTTTAAAATACGAAATGACAAACAAGCTTTTTTGCTGCAATGTTCTCCTTTAATTCAGAGATTTCCTTCCCCGCAGTACTTTTTCCCACCACTAGGTGTCCTCGGTCTGATGGCCGCCCTAGGTTACCCCAGCTTGTGATTGGACGATGAAAGGAGCAGGGCTGTGCTTATAATGAGGCAGCCTGAGGCTTTTGACTCACATGGGGGATTTAGGCCTGGTTCACACCTGTGCGTATTGCATAAGCGCGTCACACGCGCGTTTTCTTCCCGGAGTTTGGCGCGTTTTCATGTGCGTTTTTAGTGCGTTTTTGTACATTAGAAACGCGCGTCGCACGCGCGTTTTGAAGCATTTTGGAGCGACAACAGAGGTATCCAATGAAGAAGAATTCCTGTTTTTCCGCAAGCGTCCAATGAAAAAGACTTCCTGAGACGCAGCATTTCCCTTTCCTGTATGAAAAAGACTTTTGTGGTGTGTGTGTAGGATTTTTTGCAGAGAGCAGTTTTGGACTATTTTTGGCATTATGGAGCTGACCATACGACTTTCCCAATCCGGCCACGAAGCCTCCGCTATCTGCACCCAGGCACGTTGCCTTATGCGACGGTTTTTGTAATGCGCATGGCGCATGTCATATATACATGGCCTTCCCTCCACCTGTCTAATAAAGGCCTCAGAATCCAGCATGGCACAATCCTCCATCTTTTCTTCTCCAACAGCTCTCTGTGGGATTGGTCTTCTGTAGACATGTGTGGAACGCGCGTTCTATGCGCGATTTCAGTGATTTCGTCCGTTCCCGTCGAAGTCTATGGGCACTAACGCGCTACAAAACGGACCAATACGCAGCAAAAACGCTTCGGGACCTTTTCATGCGTGGGCCGTTTTGTAGTGCGTTCGGGACGGGCGGAAATACGGACAGGTGGGAACTATACCATTGACTACAATGCTATTTATTTTTTGGTCCGTTTTGTAGAGCGTTCATCGAGCGTAGGACGCGCTACAAAACGGTCAGGTGTGAATGGGCACTTACCCCCCTCTCCTCATTCCATGTTGCTAAGAGCTGCGTAGGGAGATGTGTGAAGGCCATACACATCTCCCCGCCCAGCTCTTAGCTACCTGGGATGCTCTGGTCAGCGTCCCACCCTGCTCCTGGCAACCACTGACGTCACTGGTTCTCAGGAGCTGAGCGGGACGCTCTGGTTGGCATACTGCCCAGCTTTTGGGAACCAGTGACGTCAGTGAGCTGGATGAGACGGCCAGAGTAGGGCGGCGCACCACTAGGACCCCATCAACACTAGTCCCACCCGATTGTGACATCCAGCCCCCCCTCCCCCCTCAACTCGGCGAACATGCTAGGGACACCGCTGTAAGGGAAAAAACAGCATAGTCATGACTAATTTATCTGTCACTTTGCTTTCTCCTCCTATCAGCGTGTTTCTTGTCAGCATACACTAGCCCAACCTGAATGTGACCACCAGCCCCCCCTTCACCTTGGCAATTACGCTAGGGACACCAATGGAAAGGAAAATCGGGAAGTGAGCGAACACATCGGGAAGTGAGCGAACACATACCGCCGCTCGCTCACTTCCCGACCATCTCCCTGCAGAGAGAAGTGACTGTCAGTCACCGCTCCCTGTAGGGATTCCCCCCTCCCCTCTCCGATCCTCAAGCACTGACTGGAGGAACGGACAGGGAGGGGTCGGGCACAGCTGGCTCTGCTTCTAGATAGCCAGCTCGGTGGATCCAGACAGTATTGTCGGGATCCGTCCCGGCTGCAGCGCTCTCAGTATATAGCAAGCAATAGCCCGCTCTATACTGAGATTCGGGTCACGGGAGGAGGTTAGTATATTTCCTCCAGTGATCCTAAAGAGAACTATGGGATGAAAAGGTGACCTCATAGTTCTCTAGTAATGATGCGTTAATGATTACAGAGCCGCGTTCATTTGTGTCTTTATATGCGTCCGGAGTTATATATTTATTGCGTCGTATTTTATATTCATATATTAGAATTATTCTAAAGAGATTTCCTGCGACCTCTCGCCGGCCGTGTTTAATGTTCCGTCAGTCACATGACCATCGATTGAACTGCGGCTGTATATCTTCCCCGGTGAATATAGTGGTTGCCGGTTCGCTGTATGGGACGCATCCTTATTAATAGTGACAGATGTGACGCTTCGTTCAATATTTATCGTGTGCTCAATAAACGCGGCTGGCGCTCGATAACCAAATATTCGAGGAGGCGTTTACATTTCTCATTTCCTAAAACTCGGGCCAAATGTAGAAGCCACCTAAAAATGCAGAGCTCGGCGCCATTCAGATTTTGATGGGACGTACACTTTACTTGTCCTGTGTGTACGCTGTCAATGCTGAACTCCAGGCAGAGCTTTACACAGCTCTGCCACACAGCACAGGGGAGGGGACCTGATGTTTCTCTGCTGCACTTTCACTTAGAGGTGCCCAGCCCTACACAATGTATCATTAATGACACATTTTAATAAGCACAGGAGGGACACACAGGAGGGACGGAGGGGTAGGCAACACACAGGAGGGACAGACGGGTAGGCTTCACATAGGAGGGACGGAGGGGTAGGCAACACACAGGAGGGACGGAGGGGTAGGCTACACACAGGAGGGACAGACGGGTAGGCTACACACAGGAGGGACGGAGGGGGTAGGTTACACACAGGAGGGACAGCCGGGTAGGCTTCACATAGGAGGGACGGAGGGGTAGGCTACACAAAGGAGGGACGGAGGGGTAGGTTACACACAGGAGGGACGGAGGGGTAGGTTACACATAAGAGGGACGGAGGGGTAGGCCACACACTGGAGAGACGGAGGGGTAGGCCACACACAGGAGGGATGGATGGGTAGGCTACACACAGGATGGACATATGGGTAGGCTTCACATAGGAGGGAAGGAGGGGTAGGCTACACACAGGAGGGACGGAGGCGTAGGCTACACACAGGAGGGACGGAGGGGGTAGGTTACACACAGGAGGGACAGCCGGATAGGCTTCACACAGGAGGGACGGAGGGGTAGGCTACACAAAGGAGGGACAGAGGGGTAGGTTACACACAGGAGGGACGGAGGTGTAGGTTACACATAGGACGGACAGAGGGGTAGGCCACACAGTGGAGGGACGCAGGGGTAGGCCACACACAGGAGGGACAGACGGGTAGGCTTCACATAGGAGGGACGGAGGGGTAGGCCACACACAGGAGGGATGGTGGGGTAGGTTACACAAAGGAGGGACAGCCGGGTAGGCTTCACATAGGAGGGACGGAGGGGTAGGCCACACACAGGAGGGATGGTGGGGTAGGTTACACAAAGGAGGGACAGCCGGGTAGGCTTCACATAGGAGGGACGGAGGGGTAGGCTACACACAGGAGGGACGGAGGGGTAGGCTACACACAGGAGGTACGGAGCGGTAGGCTACACACAGGAGGGACGGAGGAGTTGGCTACACACAGGAGGGGCGGAAGGGTAGGCTACACATAGGAGGGACGGAGGGGTAGGCTACACACAGGAGGGATGGAGGAGTTGGCTAGACACAGGAGGGACGGAGGGGTAGGCTACACACAGGAGGGACAGAGGGGTAGGCTACACACAGGAGGGGCGCAGGGGTGGGCTACACACAGGCAATGCAATCTATGTTACACATTACATATATACATACATGAAGAATATATCTACTGCTGCATCCGCCTTGTAACCTGACAGAAGCCGGGCTCACTAATGGCTCTGACTGTAAAGTAAGTCGGTCTCATGTCATTGAAGAGGGAAGGCAGAAAAGACCAAGTGGTCCATTGAACCCGCTTCTTTGTCATTTCAATTCAGAGTGCCATTCAAGATATAATGCCGCGGGAACGCTCGTCAACCTTAACAGAAGTATAATATCCACGTTTGTCCCTGTGTTACTTCTCCTCATGTATACATTATATCTTGAATGGCCCTTTGAATGGAAGGAGATATAACTTATTATAAGAACTAATAGTGAGCCCGGCCTTTGTCTGGCCTGAAGTGCCATCAATTGCTAGAACAAAGTTTGCCTGGTTGGAACTATTACAATGAATCCCTCAGTATATAGAAGTGAGGGGTTTCCTGAAGACGTAGGTGTGGACTACTAGCTCCCGTTTTAGTTAATACATTGTATAAGGATAGGAGACTGTTGTTGTATTGAGTATAGTTCACTGATACCTTAATGCGGACCTTTACCCCCTTTCACTAAAAATTACATCAGCGTAGAGCTCTGCATGTTGATATTCAATCATCTGACATTCATTAGCTAAACAAACACATTTTTATTTTGCTTACAAATTTTTTTTTCCATTTCCTGGTCCGCTTTGGTATAAATGATGTAATCGTACCCAAGCATTACATGCTGGGAAGGTTACATCAGCAGAGCATTGCTGGGAAATCTCGTCTGTAATCTCATGAGATCTCAGGGAAAGGCATTGTCCTCCCCTGAGATGATGTGCATGGTCACATGTCCTAGTCACATGTGCCAGTGTTACAGGAAGTAAATGGAGATCTAGTAACGACCTTAGTTAAAATGACCGCCGTGAGAAGACTGGGGAAGAAGAGAAAAATAAAGTTTTCAAAGAATAAAAAGCCAGCAATTATCTAGAAGTATGTGTTTGTATATAGTCATTACTAAACATTTCTAAAAGTGTCTTTGTTGTTATTTTGAAGATAGGGGTGAAGGTCCGCTTTAAGTGACACTAAACTCAGGAGTTAAATCTTAAAAATACATTCAAGTACCTTAACTATTAACAACAATGTATCTTATTTGTGTATCACTCCGCTGTAGACCCTCAAATCATCTCTGAATTTGTGCTGACACTGTCCTTCCTTCTGGAGGGGGGCTACTTTTGCTCCTCATGGTCCCTGTGTGTGTTGTAGAGTAGTCACCGCTCCAAGCTCACTCCTGTGATGGAATACAATCTCACGTTTAGTTACATTGAAATGAGTCCAAAACAGGAGTGAGCTTGGAGCGATGGCTACTTTACTACTACTACTAGGCCCTGACGCACTAGGTTTGGTTCAAGTTGTTTGCCTTCCTAGTTGGCCAGAAAAGAAAAGCATTATAGTACCTCCAGGATGCTTGTAGGCACACCCATGGGCATGGCCAACCTTGCTCATCTGCCATGTTTTACGAGCAGGCCAGCTTGTATTTTTCTGGCTTTGACTGGTCATGCTCATAAGACCATGTTCATTGGCCTGGAGGGTATTTAAACTCTTTCCCTCCCGATAGTTGGTTCTGTGACTTCTTGTCAGCTACCCTAGAGTGCCAGAGAGCTATAATTCTGACTCTATTGCCTGCCCATTGACAACCGCGATTGACATAACTACTCTTTTGCCTGCTGTCCACCATGACCTCTTCCTGGACCTTATAACTCACCTGCCAGCAACATGCCACGACCTCTGCCTGGACCTGAGCACTCTCTGGCGTATTGACTTATGAAGAGCCTCCACACTGTAGCATCTCCATCTCAGCCACCCTCTTAGTGGGGCAAACCTGAGGACTACAACCTGGAGCCAGTTTGCAATAAAGAGAACAGGAACCACTGGGGTTTCCAGCCCATCTCCATCATTAGGAGCTCTGGTGAAGGCCAACCGTCACTTAGTGGTCTATTCACTAAGCTGCCGAGGGCAGCCGAGTGAATGACCGACCTGAAGTGAAGTGAGCCGAACGCTGTTCGGCTATTCACTTCAGGCTGGTACGGCTGAAATCAGCCGTACATCGGCTTGCTTCGTGTGGCTTCGGGTCGGCCGAACATGCTCAGCATGTTCAGCCGACCCGAAGTGCAGAAGGAGTTCTACTCAGCCGATCCAACATCTGGATCGGCTGAGCCGAACCTCCGGCAGGCTTCTCACTGCTGTTTGGGCTATTCTTAAAGATGCCGAACAGCAGTGAGTGAATAGCCGAAGCGGCATTCGGCTCGGCTGTTCTGCTCGGTCCCTCAGAGGGACCGAGCAGAACAGAAAAAGAGTGAAAAAAGTAAAAA
>NW_017309326.1:42793-63904 GCF_000935625.1 Nanorana parkeri
TGGCTATTGCAAATTGAAATAGCCAATAGTAATGTCCCAATGCTTTTCAATGGGAATTTATTTTTATTTTTTTTCTATTCTGACATCGCTCGTGTCAGAATAAAGAAAAAAAGACACAGCAGTGTTTCTCTCCTTGGCGGCCGGGAGCGGGAGACTCCCGGGGCGCCAGGGAGAGTTAGCTGTTTGGAGATCAGTGTCCCTGGTTAGCAGGTAACCAGGGACGCTGATCTCTCTGAAAGTGGTCGGAGCCAGCAGTAAGATCATGGCTGGCTCCGCCCAGCTGTCAGAAGCAGGCTGTCGGCCGGCCAATGGCCAGCCGCTCGGCCAGCTTGGGCTTTCAGCACGGCTCAGCCGAGCCGATGCATATGCGTTCGGCTCGGCTGAGCCGCTCGGCCATGATCGGGAGCTGTACGGGCTATTGTGAATAACCCGTACAGCACCCATTCGGTTCTACTGAACCGAAGGGGTCCTGGGGCCGAAGCTAGCCGAAGGACCGGCCAAAGCTACGGCCAGATCCTTCGGCAGCTTCGTGAATAGACCCCTTAGACATCACATCTCGGATGTAACTGCATCATCTGCCAGAGGGAACCATAACAGAGTGAGTTGATTGGTCCATGTGCTCTTTGACATATGGATTGGCATCTGTGCAGTTTGAAGATAGAAACAGTGCAGGAGATAAAACCAGGGGCATTTGTTTGCCAGTGACAGACTCCTTAAAACGGGAACTGTCTCTGGCAAACAGAAACAAATGGAAACTTTATTGTACACTTTTGCATTAACACTGAAAACACCTAAATCAATAATTTCAAGTGATGTCTGCATAACGTTGGCCCTACAGTATAGTGTTTACTGTAGTCCAGTGGCGTAACAACCGGGGGGACACTTGCCCCGGGCGCAGGACTGAGGGGGGGGCGCCGTCACGACCCCCGCTAAACTAAGCCAATGGCTCCCTCTCTCTGCCACATTCACCCGGCTGTCATCGGGCGGCCGCCCGCTCCTCCGAGGTCACTGCGAGCGGCCTTCTACAGTGCCTGATTGGAGGGCGCATCTGCCTGATCCAGCCAGCCCGGATCGCATAGCGGCGATCCGGGCTGGCTGCATCAGGCAGACGCGGCTCCCCAATCAGACCCCCCACAACCAGGGTCCAGGAAGCCCCCACTGACCACCAGGCTAAGGTAAGGTGACACATTTTTTTAAAATAAAATCCGGGGACATTTTTAAATGTCCCCGGGAACATAAAATAAAAACCTTCTGAGAAGATACGCTATTAGCGTAGCAGGAGTGATGCAAAATGCGCAGCCGCCTTCCCCGCTATGCTAATAGCGTATCTTGTCAGAAGCTGCACACAGCGCGCGCCAGTTTAAGTAGTAACCAGCACACGCTGTATAAAACTTCTAACAGCGTGGGAGACGGGAGGCCGCGCTTGTTGGTGGATCCAGGAATCAGGTGAGTATTTGAAAAAAAAAAAAGTTTTATTTTATGTTTTATTCTTAGTTCTATAATGGCATTGTAGTACTTTCAGGTGGAATACAGCTTCATAAGATATCAGCTAGGGAACTACAAGTCCCAGCATGCCCTCATTGCCCCTGTACAACAACCAGATATTGCCGTTCCCTGGGTGATATGTATGTGTGTGTGTGGGGGGGTGTACAGGGACAATGATGGCATGCTTGGACTTGTAGTTCCTTAGCTGATATATATGTGCGGGGGTGGGGGGTACAGTTCTAGTGGATGTGTATATAATATGGGGATGGGGGGGCGAAAAAAAAAGTTCTGCCCCGGGCGCCCATAACTCTGGTTACGCCACTGCTGTAGTCTATAGTTTTTAGTTAAGAACTGAATTCTGTACCTTTTGCTTTACCTGCATTTAGAGAAAAGCATCTTGAGATCAATTATTCATCCCTGCTGCATCAATCAGCTTGAAATGATCAGTGACTTCTTCAAGAAGCTGAGCCTCATAACCTCAATCAGCCATATTTTATAACGCAATCATGATGACATGGACTCTGCAACTGCGAGATGAGATCTTTTCCATCATAAAACTCCAATCTCACCTAGAACTGCGCTGACTTTTTTTTTTTTCCATAATTCTCTCCCGTTTTCCTGGCATTTTGCAGTATAATTAAGGAGCGTCTTATTTACTATGTAAATGTGTAATCACGCAGCTTTGCACAGTTTGTGTGTTTATGTTGTTTGTAGCAGTTGACTGCAGGAAAAACATTTCCCATATGTGAGGCTATTTAAAGGCTGCATATTATTTGGAGGGGAGAAAGTTGGGAAGGATTTATGCAATCGTATGATGAGCTGTATACCGGATGTAATATCTTTAACAAAAAAGAAATGCTTTTATGCTTTTATCTCGGCTTAAAGTGTTTTTTTTTTAGTTTTGAATAGAATGGGGAAAGTTTAGAACCCCTGTTAGGTTTTACTGCTATCCGGGGGCTCCGTTACTCTGCTATTTACTCTCATTATCTTCTCTGGGGACAACGTGTTACCAGACAGGATGTTTGGGGTTCTGTAACATGGGAAAAGTCGACAATAAAAACAGAGGTAGCAAGCGTTTCCCTAAAATAATATTTATATACCGCTAGTTATATATAGGCAATGGACACACCCCTGTCATGCCCCGAGTTATATCTAGGCAATGGACACACCTCTGCCATACCCACAGTTATACCTTGGCAATAGATACACCTCTGCCATGCCGCCAGTTATATCAAGGCAATGGACACACCCCTGCCATGCCGCCAGTTATATCTAGCCAATGGACTCACACTGCCATACCACTAGTTATATATAGGCAATGGACACACCCCTGTCATGCGCCGAGTTATATATAGTCAATGGACACACCTCTGCCATACCCCAGTTATGCCCTGGCAATAGATACACCTCTGCCATGCCGCCAGTTATATCAAGGCAATGGACACACCCCTGCCATGCCGCCAGTTATGTCTAGCCAATGGACTCACCCTGCCATGTCTCCAGTTATATATAGGCAATGGACACACCCCTGTCATGCCCCCAGTTATATCTAAGCAATGGACACACCCCTGCCATAACCCCTAGTTATATCTAGGCAATGGACTCACCCCTGCAGAGCCAAAGGAAATCTCCCCGCTCCAAATCCTTAGCCACCATCAGGACTCCCCAGGTGCTAGCCCAATAGGTGCGTCTCCACCTTGGAATGTAGTAGTATACAAACAGACCGCACTATCCAGAGAATTCCAATACTTCAGACTTGATTGCTGTGAATTTCAATAAAGTCTGAAGTATTTGAATTCTCTGGATAGTGTGGTCTGTTTGTATACTACTACAATGGACTCCCCCCTGCCATACCCCCAGTTATGCCTAGGCAATATAGAAATTCCAAAATGTCACCAGCACTCCAATGAGTAGATTCAACAAATTTTAATGACAACGGTCATTCAAAATCACAAGTACTTTTGGGGCCACCGTTGTCATTAAAATTTGTTGAATCTACTCATTGGAGTGCTGGTGACATTTTGGAATTTCTATATGGTTTCACGGTGCCTCCGTGGTCGCTGCAAGCACCCAAATACTGACATCATCTCCTAGGAGATCCGGTAAGCAGTGCAGTAAGATATACATTTTTTTCATATCTAGACAATGGACACACCCCTGCCACCAGAGACTTCGAACTCTCATTTGGTTTTAACTAGAGATGCACCGATACCGATGCTAGTATCGTTATTGGTGCTGATACCGAGTATTTGGGCGAGTACTCGTACTTGCCTAAATGCTCCAGGTCCTTACCTCCGATACTGGAACTTCCGGCCAGAGGGAGATCTCCCTCTGACCAGCAGTGCCGAGGGACCATGGAGCCGGCTTCCTTTCCAATCAGGAAGCCGAGCGGTGGGTTATGACCCTCCTCCAGGATTCCTGATTGGCTAGAAAGCTGGCTTCACATGTTGCTAAGCAGCCTGGCTTCCTAACCAATCAGGAAGCCGGGTGGCACATAATGACCACCTCCTAATCAAGAAGCCAGGCTGCTTAGGAACAAGTGAAGCTGGCTTCCTAGCCAATCAGGAAGCCGAGAGGCGCATCATGACATGCCGCCCGGCCTCCTGATTGGCTAGGAAGCCGGCTTCACGTGTTGCTAAGCAGCCTGGCTTCCTGACCAATCAGGAAGCCGGATAGCACCTCATGACTCGCCGTCTGGCTTCCTGATTGGTCAGGAAGCCAGACAGCTTCTAAAACCCGTGTTCTTTCGCTAGAACACCGGCTTCACGGGCAATCAGGAAGTCAGGCGACAGGTCATGATCCGCCGCCCAACTTCCTGATAATCGGGGCACAAGGCACCAATGCTCAGTATCGGTGAGTACCCCCAAAAAAATATCGGTACTCGTACTCAATAACGAAAACCGGTATCGGTGCATCCCTAGTTTTAACACTCTATTATGGACGTGGATGGAGTTTCTCAAACAAAAACCACGATCACTGGTAGAATTTTGCTCATTTGAGAAAAAATTCCCATCCTACACTTTCAAATTTGATCACCACTACAGTCAAAGACGATCATCAATTTGACCCCATTAACTATAGAAAAATCGAAAGAACGTATGGCCAGCTTGAGATAACATTTGGCAAGATTTTGATTATGCTTCGTCAATTTGTTCAGGTGGTTGATCGCTATTTGCATTGCAGCATAATTACTCTTTATACACTGTAAAAGACATCATGGATGAAACAATTATCTACTCTCTTTCTCTGTACCAAATGGTCCCTTTGCACTTCATTACTGAAATGATATATTTAGCCTTGTTTTGTGTAATGTGTTGGGTTATTAGCTCACAGGGTCTTCTCTAAAATGCCCAGATATTCAATTTGTCTCTACGCTCAAAGAGGGAATTTATTCCTAAGTGACTCCTTAAAAAAATCAGCAACACGAATTTGTCTTCTGTCTTCCAACTGGATTTTCCTGCTAAAATCATCAGGCAGAACTGATGCCACACAAAAAATAAGGCAGATGGTGTAAGTCGGACCCTGTTGTGATCTGACCTTATTAAATTGCTTCCTAAAATCACACAGAGATAATTGGTCCATTGGGTTACACTAAAAGAGATAATGTTATTAAATGAATGTCTGTATTAAGCAGTTCTTTTAATATATGCATCTCACTAAAACATATTTACAAAAGAAGGACTCTAGGTTGTTTTCTCCTTGTTCACTCTTTGGGAAGATATAGCCTCACTTCTTCTCCCCAGTGACCACAAAGTCATACAAGCTCTTCCCCCTGTGTCACTTCATTGTTTTAGTGTAGCGCTCACCCCCGAAGGAGCCGCTGAGTATGATATAGGGTTCTCCTACCTGTTTGCCAGCCACCGGCCCCCTTGCTCAGATCCAGCACACCGACACTCCAATACAGAAACAGGCTCAAGTCACAGGGTCTTTTAGGTTATTTATTTGCGGATTCAACAGGAGAGAGAGGGTTTAGGGTCTGTAGGATGCCCTGGTGGATTCTTCTGAGGACAACTTTCTCCCTTAGCAACAGCTAAAGTCAGTAGTATCGTGGCCCTATCAAAGCGACCAATAAATGAACAGTACAGCATATAGCCAGGGTAGCCCAGGACTTTGAGAGGAAGGGACTATCTCTGGATTCAGGTAGCAACAACTGGCTTCTTCTATAGCGATCACCTGGGAATAGGGTGAGGGGTCTCTTACAGGGTCCAGACGGTAGCTCTCACCAGCTCCTCTGCGACACTCCTCAACAAGACGACTCCACCTCCAGCCCAGCTTCCATCAGGTCTCCTTGCAGCCAGAACGGAAATCTCTGGGCCCTCAGCATCTGCCACTTGCTGAGGTGCATGCCAGATATCCAGTGGTGTATTCTAGTTCCAGGCGCCCCACACCTGCCACGTGTGTGGGCCCAGCAAAGTATCAGTGTATCCCAGGCCTTCAGGCCCCTCAGCACCTGCCATGTGCTGAGGCCCAGGCCATTTGCTTGCATTACACAGACCTCCTAGGGCGAGGCCCCTAGGGGGAAGAGACCTCTGCACAGTGTCCCCAGACCTTTTATTACCTGCCCTCAACCATGCCTCTGAGTCATCCTACTCAGGGATTGGCTAGGGTCAGGTGCATAGTCATAACCTGAGGATAGATCCTCCCTCACTGTATGCTAAGGCTCCCTTTTCCTCAGCAACAGGAGGAGCAATCAATCCAGCAGATTCAGGGACACCTATAGAATGCAGAGCTCTGCATAATCAGTAAATAGACTGATTACAGTCCAGGTATCTCTAAATTGAATAGCGACATTTTAGAGGGCGCTACATTAGCAAGAACTAATGCTCAGAGGCGAATGTTCTATAAAATGCACCTGTGGCGCCCCACTGTCCCATCCAAAAGTTTGCAAAACAACTGACCAGAGTGAAAAAATATCAGCTGTCTTGGTGGATCAGCAAACATTCACTGACATGGAGCGGCGCTCCTCCCTTCAAGTGGCACTCAGGGCATGTGCCATATGTGCCATGCCCTGGATACGCCATTGCTAATGCTGTAGTGTGCTATGGGTGACATTATGGGGTCTGCTCTTTATGCAGAACTGCTTTTTTAGCTGTTCAGGCAACTGAGCTAGAAAAAGGAGAGATGTTTCTTGAACTATAAATTGCCTTCTACCTCCTCTCAACATCCCCTGTACCCAAGGCCGGATTTACTCTTTCTGCTGCCCCAAGGCCAGGTTCCTCAAAGCGAACAATCGTATAGGAAGATTTTTTTTTTTTTTGCTGAAATGAATGGTCTGGGGATGAGACCTCTTAAGCTGTAATTCCGCTGTAAACCCGTCCTACTGTTATCTTCACGAGTCTGCATAAATAAATGTTTACCTTCTAAACAGCCACTTCTGTTTCTTTAAATAGTTCAGTGTAAAAGGTTACGATTACAGTAATTTAGGAACCGACGTCTCCAGGGTAAATACGAGTTCCGCACTCACACAGCGACGCCATCATTTCATTTTTAACTGGTCGTATTTTCCGAACCATTATGACAGCTGTAAATGTTCCAGCAAGTCTGGAAAGCATAACATTTTAGCAGCGCTTGATGACCAATAATCAATTTAATTTTTTTTATCTTTTTATTTATCTTTTTACTTTTTTATAATTTAATTTTGTATAGTTTTTAAAGAGGACTATGGGGCAACCTTTTTTTGACCATAGTTCTCTTTAGGATCACAGGAGGACATATACTAATGTCCTCCTGTGACCCACAACTCAGCATATAGCTGGCGTTTTCCCGTTATATGCTGACAGTGCAGAGATGTGCTGCAGCTGGGATGGATCATGATAATATTGTCAGGATCTACCCTGCTGCCTGATTGACAGCTAGATCTGCCTCTCTAGAGCCAGAGCCAGCTGTGCCCGCCGCTTCCCCTGTCAGGGGCGGGAGAGGGGAAGAGGGAATACCTGCAGGGAGCAGTGACTGACAGTCACTGCTCTCTGCAGGTAGATGAACAGGAACTGAGTGATTAGCGCTATGTGATTGCCCAGTTCCCGATCAATAGAGCCGACCTGTGACAGCTTCAGTGTCCCACTTTGGCTCTAAGTATGGGAATGAGTGTAATTCACTCTCCCCATATTTCTTCTTTAAATATTATGGGCGGAATTTATGAAAACTGGAGGAGACAAATTCTGGACCAGATCTGCACTGCAATCAATCAGCTTCTCTCTCTCATATTCAAATCGCAACTGAGCAAACTGAAGAGAGATGCTGATTGGTTGCCCTGGGCAACTGCTCCAGAATCCTTAAAGTGACTGGCGCCCAATTTATTGATTGCTCCCCTTTACTGGCTAAGGATCACCCCTGAGAGTGAAATGTCAGCCCTCCCTACCATTTGGGGGTCCACCTCAGGCCTCTAGGTGTTAGGGGGGCGTTACAAATGAAAACAGCTTTTGAAATCACATTACCATTTTATAATGTATATGAAATTTTAGTGATTTGGTTTACATCTACTGTCTATCTTTTTTGAGACTGTTAAATGTTGCAGCCAGCCGTTCCTTAGCAGATGAAAAATTCTCACATCTAAAAGTCTGGGAGCTTAGTCATAGACGGTTATTAAGTTTGCCTTCCACTCTGAGCACTTACAGCCTTTGAAATGAGGCAGTCTGTCAATTATTCCCTGGAAAGACGGTTGGCCTTAAACGAGATCTTCAATGTCATCCATTTTGAGAAATGCTTCCTCAGCAAGTACCTTGAAGATTTACCTCTTAAAGTTTGTTTTCCTTTTACCTGTCGCCCCCTCCGGGAAACAATAACTTGTATGCTAACAGTTAAGCCACAGAGATAACCTCAACACTTGTGGAATACTGAGAAAAAATGATGAACCGGTAAATGGTCGATGCATTTAGTGTAAACCTGTATTAAAGTGTATCCACAATGCTGCCAAAACTTTTCCTTTTTTTAAAGTTTTGGATAGAATGGGGATCCATTAAGATCCCTGTCAGGTCAGGTGCCCAATGGGGAGAGTCTTCACTTCTCTATTTGTCTCATTGACCACTGTCATACAGTACAGAGAATGATGGAAAATCCAAACTTTTAATGGTGGTCAGCCAAAACAGGATGTTGAATGAACTGATATTGTTAAACAGCATGGGGTCTCCCCTAAAATCCCTTACCAGACCCTTGAACTCAGGAGTGAAGCCAGTGGGCACACTGTGATTTATGGTAGGAGTGGTATCTAAATCCCACTATGGTACAAGTCCCCACCCGTGTAGGGTCTCAGACAATGTGGACATGTGCAGAGGAGGGTTGCCAATCCTCTGTCTTCACGCTGAGAGGAGTGGGGGGTAAGGTCAGGTAATGGAATATGAGGTATCCTTGTGGCAAGGGGGGTACCCATGTGAAGCTATCTGTACACCTGTCCCTGGTGTACATCAGGTAGGAGAGGGGGGAAGCAGGGTAGTAGTAAAAGATGATAGTGGCGGTATGGAAGAGAATATGAGAAAGTAGCTCAAGGGGATGGGTAAGGAATAATGGGTGATGGAAGATCGAAGGGTAGAATGGATCAGAACCACCCTCTTGATTACATTCCATTAGGGGGACAGAGAGCTGGAATGTAAACAAAGGGTGTGGTAAAGGATTTTAGGATGGACCCAGGGCCGAATTTGCCCCAATGCCAGCTTCTCCAATTAACTCATCCAAAAATAAAAACGAAACTTGGGAAAGATCTGAATCCGAAAACCAAAATGAATTGACTTTCGGACCTGAATCCCGAAAAATGAAAAATCCAAAACGAAACGAAACAAAACACATTTTTGGGCGGCTTACAGGTCTAATATTTAATTTAATGATGTGCCCATATGTAGCAGACGTATAACCCCGCCCAAAATTTGTTTTGGATCGATTTGGAATTGTATTTCTTAAATTTTTTGGATTTCAGATCCTAAGTTCGTTACTCGGTTTTCGCATCTGTCTGAATTTTCGTTTTGGAAAGATCCACAACAGGAAGTCACATAAATGTGCCTGCAATGCAACCCCTCAACAGCCCCCCAAAAAATCTGATTGGCCAGAGAACAGTCACATGTCTGATTTAGTTTTGTTCTGAACAAAGTTGGGACAGATCCAAAAGGGACATTTGGATTTGTTCACATTCAGAAGCGTTCGAATTTGAAAATTTGGATGCATTTGAATTTCCGAATTTAATTAAATTCGTGTGAATATCTATTTGGAATTAAACAAAATTCACATGTCTAATATCTAGGCTACACCTCTGCAAGTGGCACAATCTTTAAAGAAGAACTCTTACAGTGGGACTACCCTTGCACTGCATGGGTTAACTGCTCATTTAGTCCTCTGTCCTGTGACAATCAGCACTCACCTCTATTACCCTACACTCCGGCTGCGGCATGAACCTTGGTGCCCTCACTTCTAATGCAGTGACCAGCTCCTGCCCAGAGCCAAAGTTTCACATTGAATTACTTTACAGATCTGGAAGAAATACACAAAGCACATCACTTCTTCAAAGAAACATATGCAGGCTTTTCTACATAGGTCGTGGCTGCTTTAAGGTGCCCATACACCTCACAACCATTGCAAGACTTTTGTCTTGCAATGGTTGTAAGGTAATTTAAAAAACGTTCAATATGCCCATCTTGAACAGGCAAATCGCACTTGCGATAATCACAAGCCCGCCCCGCTGAGGGGCGGCCTTCCGTTGACGGCAATGCTGAACGGGCAGTGTGTCATTTGTGTTACGAGCACGCCACAAACCCGCCAATAATCGAATGATTCCCGGCGAGTTTTCAAACATGCTCGTAAGACAAAAGACGTGCGACCGTACAGTAGAAACGGTCGCACGCCTTCCATACACCTGCTGTTGGATTTCCCGCGATTATCGTACGATAATCGGCAGGTGTATGGGCACCTCTACAATGAAACAAACTGTAAAGATGCCCATACACCTTACGATTATCGGACGAAAAGATCGGATAGTCGTACGATTTTCGTATGACAGCCCCATCCTTCCCCCATGATCGCAAGATTAATTTAGCCGTAATTAACTAAAAGCACCTGGACAAAATGCGGTAATTGATTTGTCGTATTTTCGTTCGCGCATGCGCAGTGTAGATCGTACGACTTTTGACGGACGGAAGCGCCAGCAACCTTACGACAATCGTACGATCGAGCAAACTTTTCAAACATGCTTGACCGTCAAAAGTCGTACGATTGTACAGTACTATCGGTCGGACACTGCAATGCACACATACGACAATCGTACGATCTAGCAAACTTTTCAAACATGCTTGACCGTCAAAAGTCGTACGATTGTACAGTACTATCGGTCGGACACTGCAATGCACACATAAGATTATCGGACGAAAAGTCGATCGCATACGATTATCGTCCGATAATCGTAAGGTGTATGGGCACCTTAAGACATTGAACACCTTTTGTTTGGATGCACCTGGAATGTATTTAGCTGATTTAAACTGAGAGTTTAATTGGGCTTTAATGGTGCTGTATTTTGGCATCAAAAACCATATTAGCTTTAATCTATCACACAGGTTTTTATTGTTATCTGGAGAGATTAGTCCTCTTTATTTGTTCTGCTTTATGTTATCACTAGGACAGAAAATGCTGATAAATTCAAAATATTACAGTTGTGAAGAGATAGAGAGATAGATAGATGAATAGATAGCAGGGACGTAACTAGAAATCACAGGGCCCCATAGCCAAATTTTGTATGGGGCCCTGTGATTTCTAGTTACTCCCTTGCAGAGCCCACCTGAAATCCCACACAGCCCACCTGAGAGTGACACTAGGCTCTCTATGGTGGGCTCTGCAGGGTTTCAGGTGGGCTTGTCACACCCCTTACCTGTCAGCCCCAATCCGCTGTCCGCCTCCTCCTCCTTCACTGTCGCTGGTGGGTCCTGCCTCCTCCGTCGCCGGGCCCCATCTCCTCCTCCGCTGCCGACCATTTGGCCCCGCCTCCTCCTCCACTGCCGGGTCCAGCTTCCTCCTCCACCGCTGCTGGCTGACACTGACTCAGCAGTGGCTGTGGAGAGCAACGCGCCGCTGCACAGATCACTGACATCCCCCGGCTAGGGATGTCCTGGCCGGAACCCCCTGTGCCCCATAGCGGCAGGCCGGGTCGCTATGGGGATTGTTACGCCACAGATAGATAGATAGATAGATAGATAGATAGATAGATAGATAGATAGATAGATAGATAGATAGAGAGATGGAGAGATGAATAGATAGATAGATAGATAGATAGATAGATAGATAGATAGATAGATAGATAGATAGATAGAGAGAAAGATAGATAGATAGATAGATAGATAGATAGATAGATAGATAGATAGATAGATAGATAGATAGATAGATAGATAGATTGGATAATCCTCATTACTTAATAGTGAATTGAATACAAATAAAGATGTCACTCTATGTTAGAATAATACAATATAATATGTAACATATTTAGAATTATGGAATGTATAACATATTTTTACAGTGAAGTATAAAAAGATCTATCTAGCGAATAAAAAAATAAAACCCTGTGTTAGTCCAACCATTTATAAAGCGACACATTAAATTACAATTCTATAAAGCATTTAAAATTAACCCAATAAAATCTTAGTGGATTTAATTTTACTTTTATAGGGATGAAGTCATGAGGATATTTCACATATATTGCAGAACATCAGAAGTTCCTGCTAAATATAGTTCCTGCACGAGCGGAATGAATCTGCTTTATTTGCAGACAATTAACAAGAACATCTCCAGAATATACACTGCCATGTTTCATCATTAGTAGGAATCGGGGTCATTCCATCCATCTCTTATTTAAATGACATTGTAATATTTTATTTCCATTCATATTTTATTATAGTGAACATGCCTGGGTTTATTTTGCTTAGACATTCACCAAATCCAGACAGAAGTCCAGATCCAGCGAACGTCCACGCAAACCAATCCCAGCACTGACTGTGTCCTTGCAACCAATGGCATTATGTGACCCGTTCAGCAACATTGGTTAAAGGAGAACTATGGGGTCAGTGTTTTTCCCCATAGTTCTCCTTAGGGTAACGGGAGGACACAAACTAGCGTCCTCCCGTTACCCTAAGCTCAGTATACCGCGAGCTACAGCTCACGGTATACTGAGACGCCGCAGCCGGAGCGGATCCCGACATCGGCGTCGAGATCCGCCCAGCTGCGGGAGTGACAGCTGGCTCTGCCTATCTAGAGGCAGAGCCAGCTGTACCCGCCCCCTCCCCCGTCCGTTCCGCCAGTCAGCGCTGGCAGATCGGAGCGGGGAGAGGGGAATCCAGCCCCTCCCCCTGTCACGGCAGAGAGCCGTGACAGGATCGAGAGGTGAGCGAACCCGGTATGTGTTCGCTCACCTCCCGATCTACTGAGCCGACCTGTGACAGTCTCATTGTCACAGGTCGGCTAGAACTATGAGGTGAGTGGAAATCACTCATCTCATAGTTCTCCTTTAAGGATAATATGGGCTGGGCTTCACAATAACAGCCAATGGTGGTGTGGGGTCATCTGTGTCCTAGTAACCAAAGATGCTGCGTGGTTCACAATGGGCCTACATCATTGGACGATGGGATTGGATAATTGGATTTACACTGTGGGGTTTGTTTGTGGTTTTTTTTTGGGGGGGTGGGGGGTAAATAAAATGGTTTGTCAATGGTATATGTGTATTTATTTACATTTTACATTTCTTGTAAAGGAGCAACAAGGGGTACTATGTACCCCTTACCTACTTACATAGCGGGGGAACAGATATCTGGGGGCTCCTTTATTCTAAAGGGAGCTTCAAGATTCTGACCAGTCCCTTCCCTGCAGACCCCCATATCCTCTTGGAGTCCAGATGTGGGGATGATGCCATTGCTCCCATCACAATGGGGACAAGGTGGTTTGCCAATGAAACTCCAGTCCCAAAACCCCTGGGTAGAGGAACAGCTGTGTCAGTGCTCAGAGGGGCATGAATGCTAGATAAGCTGCAGGTCTCTGAGATGAACTTCAGGCAGGAATTAAATGTGCGGACAGATGCAGTACCAAGCAGCAGGCAGGAGCAAAATCAGAGGCAAGACTAGGTCAGATGGTATCAGAGCAGCAGAAGAGTAGTTAAATAAGCCGGGTTGGTTTCAGGAAAGCAGGTTCAGGATCTCAGGGTCTACAGGGAAGCTGTCAATCACTCAGCACTGAGAGCATGGATGCTCCAGCCTAAATAGCCCATCTGGTGCCACCATTTGGAGTATGTGCGCACACACTCCCTTGCATGCCGAGGGTCACGCACGTGGACACGTGTGCTTCTATGCAGAGCCACACGGCCAGGCCCGATTCTATGAATCAGATCAGGTGCACACGCATGCACAGACGCTCATGCATACCTCCTGGAATAGGTTTCTTGACACCATCCCTAGGTCCACATTTTACATAGCAGCCAGACCCCATTATTCTTAGCTGTCATTAGGCCCTTTTATATGTGAGCTGACTGATGTTCAAAGTTCACTCTCTCTTTCACTCTTTGCTATGAGATCCTGTTCTGAATACCGCTAAAAACATTGCACTTTACTTTGGAGCTTTTCCTGTTTTCTTTGGTGAACCTATTAGGGGGCAACCTGTTAGCCAGGAACTGACATGAGTTTAGCTAGTGGCTCGGAAAAGCAGATATTTAATTCGTTTTATGCTTTAGATTGTAAGCTCTCTCAGGCAGGGCCCTCCTAACCATCTTGTTTTGAATTGTATTGTAACTGTAATGTCTTCCTTATATTGCAAAGTGCTGCAATCCTGTATAATAATAATAAAAATAATATAATAATAATAGGCATGCTGCACAAAGCACTCCTGCAGTGAAACTTTGCTTGCTGCCTTGTTGAATAAAAGTGCAGTACAAGCCTGCTTACACTATCCCTGGGTGTTCCTTTCTCAGGTACGACTTACCAATGCCAATACTAGTTGAACGTGTCCCCCATATACACCATCAGTCTATAAGCGTTAAAAAAAAAAATAACATTGGACAAAAAAATTATACTTGCCCTTTAAATGCAATACTTTTTCTCAGGAAACATTTTCTACTACACTCAGTATTCTTCATCTCAACAAAATCGAGTCCCTAGCTGCCTCCTAGTAGCTACAATTAGATTTGGGAGCGAGAAAAAAAAACAACATCAAAAAAGGGGGTAGAGGCGCATTTAGTATGCATATTTAGGGAGTCTCAAATTTATGTACTCGTACAGAACTGAAGATCACAGTCAAACCTAATCTCACTCATATCCCGAACCATCTGTTTTTTCCCATTCGCTATTGCCTAAAAACAAAGATTTCTTTATTTGACAATGTCTCTTAGATTAACTATGAAGTGTCGTGAATTGGCTGAGACGTGCCGGCCTGTAAATTATAATCAAGCATTTAAATTTCAAATGACTGTACTGAAAAAAAAAAATACACACAGCTATTTTCCTCTTTAATAACCTAATTGGCATGCAGAATCAAAAATGAGCAAGCACAATGCCGATGGAATGCGGAATGATGAGTCGAAGCTACCGATAGAGGTCTTTGATTAGCAAATGTTTATTATGTTCTACACGGATGTAAATTCCTGTGTCATTATTCAAATGAAAACCTTGCATTTCTGCACTTTATCAGGAATGTTTTGGCAGAGCTCTGATAGGGGGGAGGCTGTGAAAGCGAATACTATCGGGAGATTAATAATAAGTATTTATAACCACTCTTGGAATACATTGACATGTTTATTTCTTTTTTTTATGTTTAAAAATTGCTTTTTTGGAAAATCTGAGGTCTGGCGTTATTGTTTGGGTTTTCCGTAGACTGCACTGTCCGCATTTGCCGGATAAAAAAGTAGGTAAAGTCAATCAAGGATCTCTGAGACGAGAGGAGGAAAAAATTAAAAGGAAACGATAGTGGTTTTTGATTTGTTTTGTTTATTATTTTCCTTGCAAGTTTATGTTGATAAACTTATATAAAATTATTTTATTTGCATATTTTTAACATTTATTTTTTTATAGAAATGTATAGTAGTTTTTGTACTAGAGATGTTCAGATACCAAGTACCGTACTCGGTAGAAGTACAAGTACAGATACTTTTCCAGCTCCAGGACTAGAACTGGAGAATGTATGTTTTTGTTTTTATAAACATATATAAAAGGGATGCACCGATACCAGTTTTCCAAGTACAAGTACTGATACTTGCCCCAAGAACTCACAGATACAAGTACTGATACATTTTTGTTTATTGTCATGTGACAGTTTTTTTAAAACAATACAGACTCATCGCTAATCAAGCATCATGCACTTTGACGCACATTCCACAGTTCTTTTCTGTACTTGCAGGGTCTGTAAAGAAAAAAAAAAACAAGAAAATTTGCAGGTATTGCAGAGAAGTACTGTACTTTATTTTACCTTGACATACGCTTTAATATGAGATCTTCCCGTTTAGGTCTAGTCATAGAACAGCAGTAAATTATTTCTGTAACTTTGGAATACCAGACTCAGCCTTGTCACCTGCTGGTTGTAAAAAATCCTTTCATTTGACTTTATTGAATAATAACCGTGCAGCGAAAGGTAATTTTTGCAGAAAAACTTCAAATTTGCATAAATCCTAAACGGTTCCTCACTAGAGCCCCTATGGGCCAAGCTGCTGAAGACCAAATCTATGATCAGTAAAGGTATCTGCTGGTTTTTCACGGGCTTTGGATTCCAAAACCCGTGAACTCTTTGAAGAATGTGTTATGAAGGACGTTTTATTTTAAAAAAGATTATGTCTGATATTCAAAAGGAGAAATAAATATTTGTAATGCATTTAATAATATTTGAATCATTACTTTCACTCTTTTCTCTCAGTGGGAATATTTTGTTGTAACGGGGTCACTGTCATTAGAAATGACTCGCAGTGAGAGAGAAATAGACCGAGCATGGAGCGACATCTTGTGAATATTAATTACTTAAAATTGTATTGTGCATTGTGGCGTACTGTCCAAATAAGATGATTGTTATATTAATGGAAATTAATTTTGAAGGGAAATTAAGTACACAACATGCTCTGCTGGTGGTAAATCATAGCGGGGAGTCAATGCTTAAAAAGCGTTAAGAGGCAGAAAAAAAATAGTTATTCAGTTCAAATATTGCAATATTATTTTCCATAATAAAATATCACATTCCAACAACCAATAAAGAAAGTGGCATGACTTTATCTGTTTATATGATGCTGCTGGTAGACTTGTACATTTTGTTTAATTCCAAATGGATATTTGTACAAATTTTGGAAATTCAGATGCACGCGAATTTCCAAAGTCGAACATGTCTGAATGCAAACAAATCCAAATGTTCCTTTCATTCAAATGAAACTAAATCGGACATGTGTTTGTTTTTTTTGGCTGCTGGGGGTTGCATAAAGCTGGCCATACACCTATTATACACAAATTATGCATTTGCATAATTGGAGTCTAGGAGGTGTTATTAACCTGCCCAGAGAGAGGTTTTAAAACAGCATTGTTTTAACACCCCCCACCTCTATTCAAGCTTGGCTTCTCCATTTTTACATAGAAGGCCTCTTTCACACCTCTTTTGAACCAGTCCTCCTCCCTGTCTAGGATGCGTACTTGACTGTCTTCAAAAGAGTGACTATTTTCCTTGAGATGTAGGTATACTGCTGAATCCTGACCAGAGGGTTTGGCTCTTCTATGCTGTGCCATATGCTGGTATAGCTGCTGTTTTGTTCCACCGACATACAATTCTGAGCACTCCTCAGTGCACCAGACTGCATACACAATGTTGTTCATCTTGTTGTTGTTGCTCAACACCTGTTTGTGATTAACAGATTATGTGGATTGGAGCAACATTCACCATATTTATTCCCAGATAATTTTTTGTACAAGTCATTCTGAATTGAGAAAGATGGTTGGATGTCCAGTGAAGCATCTTCAAGAAAAATACAGCATGTCCAGTTGCCTTGCCTTATTTTTTACAGATAGTGTTCACGTTGCAATTTTTTTTCAAACGACAATGCCACTAATCCATCGATTTTTGTTCAATTCGAAAAAAGTTTTTCGGACTGCCCGATCGAGGAAATTCAGCCAGGAGTACAGTAAAAAGAAATCGGTGGGTTCCCATCAACTGATCAATTGTCGTTCAAAAGTCCATCTGTGGATGATTTCCGAATGATAATCGATAGGTGTATGGGCACCTTTACAGGCAGGGTCATGTGACTTCCTGTTGTGGATCTCTCCAAAAACAAAAATTGGGATTGATACAAAATCTGAATAATGAACCAAATCAAATTTCGGATCTGAAATCCCAAAAAAAACAAATGAAATAAAAATTCCAAATCGATCCAAAATTAAACGTTTTGCAAAGTTACATGTCTAAGTAAGAGATGTCCATTAGCCCCAAAAACACAAGAGAAAACAAAGACAAGAAGACAACTAGTATTCAAGAAAGAGGTCAGTCATGGCAACCTACCTTAGGCTGGGTTCACACCTGGGCGTTTTTCAGCGCTGATCAAAGCGCTGAAAAACGCTCAAGAAGTGAAATCCAATCAATCCCTATGGGCATGGTTCCCACCTGGGCGTATTTCAGCTCGATTTTTCAAGCTGAAAAATGCCCTACGCGCGAAAAAGTACTTGAGCTTTTTTTTCGCACATAGGGGCCGATTGCAGCGCATATCCATTGGTATTCCCGAGTGTGGCTCGGGGTTAACAAAGCGGTAGCCCACTCGGCAATACAGCGTAGGTCTTAGCTTGTCCACAATCCCTGCAGTGTCCTTCGGCTGCTGCCGTCTTCCGGGTTCCGTCTCTTGCGAGCGTCCGCGTCGCAGGGGAGCGGAACGGGCGGGAAGTTTGAAAGTAAAAATAAAACCCCCAAAAAAAAGCTAGAGGAAAAAAGGAAACATAAATAAATTATACCGACAGGGAGGTATAAAAACGAGCGTCGAACACGCGTTTCACTGAACTAAAAAACGTGCCAAAAAACGTGCTAAAAACGAGCTGAAAACGCACCTACAGTAACGCTCAGGTGTGAACCCAGCCTTAAAGTGTATCTAAACCCAAAAATAGTATTATAATAATAATGATACAATAATAATATATTGCAGCTTACCATAGATTGCATAGATGTGGTGGGTGCATTCCTTCTTTTTTTCCTTTTTTTTACTCTTTTTTTCTTTGGTGATCTTACCTTTAACACACTTCCTGTCCTTGGATGATGATGCTTGCTCCCTGCCCCATATTTTTGGAAGGGGCAGCGTTGCCACCCTAGGACAGGATACCAAAACACTTATCCTCTCCTCACCCCCATACCATTGGGGTGTGTTCTGTTGTCCACGGAGCGAACATTATTATTATTAGAATATTTTTAAATGATAACAGTCAGCAAAGGTAGAGAGCACAGAACATTATCGGTTCACAACATTTCTGGCAGGATCAAGAGTTTTTGTTTTTTTGCACCTTTCAAGCAGATATAACAAAACGCTTTCAATAGTATATTTACCAGACAAAAATTTAAGAATACCATAAAATGAATGGCACTATTATGTTTTCAACCATACAGAAATACAGAAAGTTTATTTTTCTCTTTCTTTTTTTTCCCCCCTTTATTTCAAACAAAGCCAACAATTGACAGAGAACATTTTTCAGAAGCATAAGCATTAATATCACATTATCCAAAAGGGAAATAGGAATGTCTAGCAAAGAGATGTTGACACGAAAGCCATAGGTATGACAGTGAAAAATGAGCTGCCGAGGGTTTGTGCTGCTCTATGAATTAATTTAGGATTTAAAATATGACCCGCAGATGATGACCATGCACTTGCATAAATGTGATCAAAATGTCAAAGTTTGGAAGAAAGAAAAAAAAAAGAAAGAAAAAAAAAAAAGAAGAACGTTTGCATTCAGTTCAGCGGAAGAGAAAAAAGAACTTGACTATTTTAATTTGAAATTCATTTTCTGGGTGTAATCAGACATACAGCTGAAGGATGGGCCATCTTAAATCGATCTCTCAGTTGTAAGTGGACGATATCACAGCAGCACTTTGACCTTGCAGCAATGGGCTCTTGGATTCCATTGCCACTGGAGGCGCTTCAAACCAGGGGCGTCCCGAGGTGTCACCCGGAGCGGAGAAGGGGTGACACCCCGCCGCGACGTCATCGCTCATGTGTGGTCATCTTATTGACGCCTTCTGACAGCCATCTTGGTGATGGATGCCGGCAGAGAGAGGAGGGGACGTTCACCCGGTGGGATGAGGTACGCCGCCAGGATTGAGTTGGGGTTGTGCTTTTGTTTTCTACCTTAATTCAGAAATATACTGGTAGGTAATTGTCTTTCAACTAAACTATGTGTGTCTGTATAACAGATGTAAAGTATATCTAAACAGGGCCGAAGCTATGGGGGACTGAGGCAGCATGTGCCCCGGGTGCTGCTTTAGGAGGGGCGCCACTGGGTGTGTGGATGGAGAACTTCTCCCTTGGGGGGGGGGGGGGGGCAACTCTGAGACTTTGCCCTGGGTGAGAGAATGTCTAGCTTCCCCACTGTATCTAAACCCAACAACAAGAATGTAATATACTGCAACTTACTAGACCTTAGATATGTTGGCTGCATTTGTTTTCTTTTTCAGGCTTTTTCCCTTTAGTTTTACCTAGTGATCCTGCCAGTAACATACTTCCAGGATTACAATGCTCACTCAATGTACTGTATCTATAGAGGAGCAGCATTGTCATCCTAGGACAAGACTACAAACACCTTCCCCCTCTCCTCTTCATAACATAGGGAAAGGATGTTTTCTTAGATAGATAACTGAAAACAATGCAACTGATTATACACCGATCAGCCATCAAATAATGACCCCCCACGTAAAATTGAGTAGGTCCCCCTTTTGCCACAAATACACCCCTGATACATTGAGGCATGGGGGTTGATTTACTAACCTTATAAACACACCATAAACATGTATACACCTCTGTAGTGTGTTCCCTCCCAGCATGATCTATGGGTGGAATCTAAACACCTTTGTAGTGTGTACACACCCAGCAGGTGTGTTGTGCAAAGCCATGCATGAATTGCAAGGTGATGTTGTGTAAATTAGCTCTATGTTGTATTGCTTGCGTTGATGAATGCAGGAATGTAAATGCATGAGCTAACCATTTTTGTCTAAACTGTGAAACAGCATTATATATGCATCATGTGCATGATTTTTCCATATATGGCATTAGTGGAAATATGCTTTTAGAGACTTTTTGGTTGATAAATAAGTTTTGCTGTGTGAAAATCACACGCACCTGGTGCGTGCGTGTGTTTAGGTTAGTAAATCACCCCCATGGACTCCATTAGACCTTTGAAGGTATGCTGTGGTATCTGGCACCAGCTGTCAGTAGTAGATCCTTTAGGTCCTGTAAGTTACGAGGGGGGCCTCCATGGATCATCCCACTTTTGCACGATTTAATTGAGATCTGCAGAATTTGGAGGCCAAGTCAAATTTTGTAGGTTCTGACTACTGCAGACCAGGAACATTCCATAAAGCTGCAGTTTTAGAGTTGCTCTGACCCAGTCGTCTAGACATCACAATTTGGCCCTTGTCAAAGTCACTCAAATCCTTACACTATCCATTTTTTCTGCTTCCAACATTTAAAAT
>NW_017309326.1:63984-65945 GCF_000935625.1 Nanorana parkeri
TAAACACACCATAAACATGTATACACCTCTGTAGTGTGTTCCCTCCCAGCATGATCTATGGGTGGAATCTAAACACCTTTGTAGTGTGTACACACCCAGCAGGTGTGTTGTGCAAAGCCATGCATGAATTGCAAGGTGATGTTGTGTAAATTAGCTCTATGTTGTATTGCTTGCGTTGATGAATGCAGGAATGTAAATGCATGAGCTAACCATTTTTGTCTAAACTGTGAAACAGCATTATATATGCATCATGTGCATGATTTTTCCATATATGGCATTAGTGGAAATATGCTTTTAGAGACTTTTTGGTTGATAAATAAGTTTTGCTGTGTGAAAATCACACGCACCTGGTGCGTGCGTGTGTTTAGGTTAGTAAATCACCCCCATGGACTCCATTAGACCTTTGAAGGTATGCTGTGGTATCTGGCACCAGCTGTCAGTAGTAGATCCTTTAGGTCCTGTAAGTTACGAGGGGGGCCTCCATGGATCATCCCACTTTTGCACGATTTAATTGAGATCTGCAGAATTTGGAGGCCAAGTCAAATTTTGTAGGTTCTGACTACTGCAGACCAGGAACATTCCATAAAGCTGCAGTTTTAGAGTTGCTCTGACCCAGTCGTCTAGACATCACAATTTGGCATTTCTAAAACACTGTGGATCGTACAACATTTGTTTTTTTAAATTAATAAATGTAATAACATGAATAGTTGTCTTTAACTTTTGTTATCCTGTGTTGCATCTCAGTGCTACTACTGTAGCCTCTTTACAGCCACTTCCTATCTACATGCACTCCAGTAATAGCTACATGGCCCTTCTCAGGGCGGGTTTCCTGACAACAGTAGACAATGCCTTTGTAATGTGTGTTGAAACTGCCACTTACAGTCTTGATTTCCAAAAGCCTTTTTTTTTTTGTCATTTTATGTTCTCTTCTTTTGTTACATTGAAAACATTTACAAATACCAGTTTATTTTTTTTAAATAACAGGTAATTAATATTTAGAAAGTGCAGGTACTCTGCAATAATAATAATAAAAAAAAAAACTTTTCTTTGTAATCAGTTTGTAAAATCAAACAGCGGGTATTATTCCTACTTTTCCATTATCATTTGTAAAAATGTTTCACAAATAATAATATGCCAATTGCGACCGATTATCCACATGAAGCCTAGGCAATGGAAAGTACAGACATGTGATTCTGAAGCATAAACAAAGGAACGGAAGATGCTTTTAAAGCTGCTCTATTTTATCAAGGACATTATTAAATAATACGCATTCCAATATTACCTCTCTCTCTCTTTGTTGCATATGAAGGGCTAAAACCATGTGGATTAAAGGAAGTGCAGCAAAACTATAAATCTAACTATGTAAAGAACGTATTGTTTGCCTGAGGCGTAAAGAAAGCACTTGGTCACACACCACATTGCAATTTTCTGCACTTCGCCTCCAAGACAGGCCTTATGGCTAGTCTGGGGCAATATTTTTTGCACTCCGGCCCCTAAGGCCTGTCAGAGTGGTGCACTGGCACTTTAGATTTATTTATGCACTCTATGCACGAATTGGCACTTTTTTATTTTACTATTTGACCCACAGATGCGAAAGGTGCAGGTTTCTTCGGGGCCTATTCCTGACGCTGGGAGGAGATTCTGTGCCTCGAACGGGGTTCTCTGTCTCCTCCCACCCAGGAGGTGGGTTTCTCTTCGGGAGATCCCACTTGCCTAGTACTGAGGGGGACCTGTTTCGGCAGGTCCCCATAGGAAATGGTCCACGGCCTTCGGGTTGGTGGACCACCAGTCTCAACCCCTGTCAGGAGCCTTGCGCCCCGGGGGGTCGGGAAAGTAGGTCCCTTCTTTTGAAGGACCTTGCACCCTTGTGCACGTTTTTTGTGTGCTGTGATTTCACGGTTCACTTTTTTTGTTCACAGGGGGAAGTTTGATGCACGTCCACGGGCTTCGAAAAAAAAAAA
>NW_017309326.1:66370-73496 GCF_000935625.1 Nanorana parkeri
TTTTTGCACTCCGGCCCCTAAGGCCTGTCAGAGTGGTGCACTGGCACTTTAGATTTATTTATGCACTCTATGCACGAATTGGCACTTTTTTATTTTACTATTTGACCCACAGATGCGAAAGGTGCAGGTTTCTTCGGGGCCTATTCCTGACGCTGGGAGGAGATTCTGTGCCTCGAACGGGGTTCTCTGTCTCCTCCCACCCAGGAGGTGGGTTTCTCTTCGGGAGATCCCACTTGCCTAGTACTGAGGGGGACCTGTTTCGGCAGGTCCCCATAGGAAATGGTCCACGGCCTTCGGGTTGGTGGACCACCAGTCTCAACCCCTGTCAGGAGCCTTGCGCCCCGGGGGGTCGGGAAAGTAGGTCCCTTCTTTTGAAGGACCTTGCACCCTTGTGCACGTTTTTTGTGTGCTGTGATTTCACGGTTCACTTTTTTTGTTCACAGGGGGAAGTTTGATGCACGTCCACGGGCTTCGAAAAAAAAAAAGTAAAGAAAGCCTCAGCACATAAAGCACATTAAAGAATTTAGGTGGAACTCCAGGCAAAACATGTTGACATTGGGACAATGGGGAAGGGTTATTGGCTGCTTTTGGTCCAGTGGAACAGAAACAAAACTGGAGCTCCAGAGCAATTACTGAGAGACCATTTATCCTAAATTGCCAAAAGGACAGGCCATCGTGTTAGTAAAGAAAGCCTCAGCACATAAAGCACATTAAAGAATTTAGGTGGAACTCCAGGCAAAACATGTTGACATTGGGACAATGGGGAAGGGTTATTGGCTGCTTTTGGTCCAGTGGAACAGAAACAAAACTGGAGCTCCAGAGCAATTACTGAGAGACCATTTATCCTAAATTGCCAAAAGGACAGGCCATCGTGTTCCGGGGTTGTATTGGCCTCCTTCATCAGGGTTTATAATTGCTAGCATGTTCCAGCAAATTTACCAGTAATGCTAAGCTCTGATATCCCTTGATATTTTATGTTGAAATGATCTCTTCATGGTCAATTGGGCAGGTTATTCTTTATTTTCTCTTTACCTCTTCACCCAAGTACCTCTTCGCGTCCATGTGCTACCATCTAGAGTTCTTGAACTATTCAACTCTTCCCACAAAGTGCCTCTTCATGTCCATCTGCTACCAACTGGATTTCTTGAACTATTCAACTCTTCACCCAAAGTACCTCTTTGTCTCCATGTGCTACCAACTAGAGTTCTTCAAATCTTCAATTTTGCACCCAAAGTGCCTATTTAAGTCCATGTGCTACCCTCTAGAGCTCTTGAAATCTTCAATGCAGTTTATATCTGGACATTGAGAACATTATATGTATGGATCCAATCCATCTTTCAAAGTGCCTCTTCATGTGCGACCAACTAGAGTTCTTGAACTCTTCAACTCTTCACCCAAAGTGCCTCTTCGTGTTCAAGTGCTACCAACTAGAGTTCTTCAACTCTTCAATTCTTTACCCAAAGTGCCTCTTTGTATTCATGTGCTACCCTTTAGAGCTCTTGAAATCTTCAATGCAGTTTATATCTGGACATTGAGAACATTATATGTATGGATCCAATCCATATTTCACCTTTTTTATTGCACTTTGCGTCCCTTTTAGGCAATTCTCTCTCTCTCACTTTTTGTCTGAGAGACCATTGTCCATATAACATACACTAGCAATGCTATATATTTTTCATATGGGCCATGCTTCACTGGCAATTCTGTTGCTGTCGACTAGTGATGGGCTTGGTGGGAACCCAATTCACCTGTGTTTGCCCAAGCTAGCTCAAAACTGTGACCGACAACCCTCTTCCCAGCCCAATCAGTGGCAGCAGTGGTGATGGGGCATTCCCATCTATTTCAAAGGAAGTCTTCCAATGGGGACACTTGTTTTGATGAGAGCTGCCAAAGAGAGGTTTTCCTCTACATTCCATTAGATTTTCTGATCTTCTGTTGTCTGTATTGTTGGCAGTACAGTGACATAGGAGTTAGCACTTCTGCCTTGTAGCACCGGGGTCCCTGAATCGGGAGTCCCATCCAGGTCACTATCTACAAGGAGTTTACATGTTCTCCCTGTGCTTGCATGGGTTTCCTCTGGGCACTCCAGTTTCCTCCCACATTCCAAAGACATGCTAGCAGGTTAATTGGCGCCTGTCTAAATTGGCCCTCTATGTATGCACGTAAGACAGGGACCTTAGATTCAAAGCTCCTTGAGGGCAGGGACTGATGTGAATGTGCACTGTGTAAAGTGCTGCATAATTTGTTTGCGCTATATAAATACCAATAATAAGAGAAAATAACATTGGAAAAGAAGTAAAGGTACTTATCCCCAAATGGAAACAGACAACAAAAAAACTACAGGGGTTTAACCATTCCCCACTCTATACTCCCCAAAAAAGGTGGGGCTGTAGATATACTTTAAAGTGTATTTCCCCCACCCTTGCAGTCACAGTTCGATTGACGGCAGAAGGAGCTTATGGCTTTTCTGACCTCAATACCCTCCCCCCACAACCAGGAAGTTCAGGGGCCCCTGAGTATTTTCCCGGTCGCGGTGGAGGATACAAGCGGCTGCCGGTATGTGTGGGCTGGACCTGGGTTTTAGATAAGTTCTGGGTGTTTTTTTACCTTAATGCAGAGAATGCATCAAGGTAAGAAACACTCAGCCTTCAGGACTACTTTAAGTCCATTATGTTATGTCTATGGACAGACTTACATTTCAGGATAATATTGCACTCTGAAAACAGCAACTAAGAAGATTGTTTACTTTCTTGAAAGAGTTATACTTTTATAGAAACTCAGATACATGCACATGTGATAAAAAAATACAGCATATACTGTATTTACCTTTTTACTCAAAGATTTTCATTTGCAAAGGAATGCTCTTTGAAAATGTTGTTTATTTGGTGAACTTCTGGAGATGATTAATGCATAACGCTCTCTTCAGCTTCTAACACTGGGAAAAAACACATGTGTGTCTACAACAAAAGAGGACTAAATAATGTAATCACCCTATTCAGAGTTTAGATGTAATTTTAATGAAGCAGGAAAACATAACTTACTCAGAAAAAAATATATTCTTGAAGTTAACAAGAATGACATTTTTGTAACTTCAGCCCCACAGATCAGAGAATGTTCTCATGCGTATCTTTAGCTCCCTGGTACTTGTGTGGTAAAATGTAACAAGCATATAAACATTAAGAAAAGGTAAAAACAAATAATATATAAAGTTTTGCAGAACATTCAAAGTGAAATCTGTGTGTGTCTCCAAAGACACAAATAGACCTACATTGCCAGTTTAAGATGGATAAGACTCCTGTGTTAAAGTGACACTGAACTCTGGAGTTAAATCTTAAAAATGCATTCAAGTAACTATTAACTATTAACTAAAATGTATCTTATTTGTGTATCACTCGGCTGTAGATCCTCAAATCATCTCTGAATTGATGCTGACACTGTCCTTCCTTCTGGAGGACGGCTACTTGACTGATGGATTCCTCAATTACATCCCTCTGTTGAAAACCTCAATGAACACACGGACTGCGAGACTTGGATTTAAATGGCCACAGCAGTCCTTTGTTAAACATACCAAATGTGAACAGTTACCAAACATAATAACCAAAATAACATACAACTAAATAATCTGAATGACTGTTGGATCCGAGAAGGGGTCTTTGGGTGCCCATCAGCCAAAATAAGGCCTCTACTAAAAACCGCTCCCATGTCCCCAGCCGAACCCCCACCAGCTCGAGGACAGATACTGCTTCCCAAGTTTCAAGGGGCCAGGCCCCTGACAACTATCGACACCAACCATACCAACTGATGGCCCCCCACTTTGTAACTGACTCACATTTCTGTACCCCCAAAGACCCCCTAACCGGCCAAGCTGCCGTGACATAAACAACCATTCCAACTGCCAAAAATAAAGGGAGGGTGGGTGGGACAACCTGCTTCCTCCATCGATTTTTCCGGAAAGAATGCCCATCAGCACTTGTGGTCCCATCCCATGCCGCTCCTCCTCGACACCTGACTCCTACCTCCAATCAGGTAAGATCAACTGATTCCCATTTTTATTTTAACGCCTTCTCCAGGGACTATTCCTTCCCCAAGTCATGCAGCCCCTCCACTCAGTCTCCCTGGGTCTGTCTTTTGTTCCCCATGGTCCTTGTGTGTGTTGTAAAGTAGTCATCGCTCCAAGCTCGCTCCCGTGATGGACTACAATCTCAATACAAATCAGTAAACTAAATGTGAGATTGCCATCCATCAAGGGAGTGAGCCTGGAGCGGTGACTACTGTACATCACACACAGGGACCACACAAAGAGAATCTATCTTTGCATGCCTACACAGATAAAGTGTAATTGAGAAAGCCATATTCATCTTCCCTGTTTCCGTGCCTCAGTCCCCCTTACATCCGTTTTGTTAGGCCAGTGGCCACTATGCAATATTTGTGTAATGTGTGTTAAAATCTGTGAGACTGGGTAACAATATAGAAGCACACTTAGGAGCAGTGGCGTAACAACCGGGGGGGCAGCAGGGGCGCGGGCCCCGGGCGAAAAGTGAAGGGGGGGTGCCGGCCGAAAATTGCACTTTCGGCTAAATGCCGAAAGTGACATTTTCCTGCCGTTAACTGTCGGTAAGCTGTTATCAAATATGGCTCCTTCATCTGTTTTGGTCATGTATTACATTTTCAGGAATCATAGCAATATGATCGAAGAATAAACAAGCTCAAGATATATCCCACGATCATGGACGGTTAAGCAGACCGCACCAAAACAACATTCTCATCTACGAGGCTCTTTATAGAGGATCTGAGCTATAAATTATTCCAAGAGGTGAGGTTTTTAAAGAGATTCAGAACCTGCCAGACATCTGTTCAATATGACTTTGACATTTACACACAGTTTCCTGGTGATTTGTAGACTGAAGTCTCTTCTGTAAATAGAAGTTCTGGAACTACTCGGGTTGACGTTTCCTATCCTTTGACAGGATTTTCAGTTTAAGTCTTTCTTGAATTTTAAAGTTTTGTCACTGACTTCTGTCTCCTCAGATATCTTAGTTATGCTTTTATCTGGTATCCTGGTGTGACTTAGAATGCAATGTGCCATTTCCAAAGAGACAGGTTCTTTCCTATAATCATCATTGAAAAAAAAAACTGTATGAAATATAGATCGTGTTAAAAGTGTATGTAAACCCTAAAGCTATTTTCCAGGAGTATATTTGGTATTATGTCTCACTGTATACAAGTTCAATTTGTGTCAGGTTTCTTCCATGGGGATCTATCCAATAATAGAACATCCTGTTAAAGGGTGACAACGCTAAGCCATTGCCTTGCCATTAGCAGCAGGATGGTCAACTGGCAGTGTGTGTGCCTTCAGTTGGCTGTTGACCTATCTGATAGACATGTGAAAAAGGGAAAATGGTGTGACAGGTCTAAAGGGGATTAAATTATAGTAATTTGATCTTCTAAACATACAGACGGCTTGACAATACAATGGCAAAAATTGACAATCTCAAGAATACATGGACTACAAATGGGCAATTATATACAACAGGGGTAGGCAACCTTGGCACTCCAGCTGCAGTGAGACATCAAATCCCATCATGCCGCTGCCCCTGGGATTTATGTCTTTGGCTGTCAAAGTCTTGCAATGCCTCATGGGACTTGTAGTTTCACCACAGCTGGAGTGCAGAGGTTGCCTACCCCTGATATACAATATACAGGCAAAAACAGTCAATTGATATAGTACTTAAGCAGCAAATCATTATTATTACACAGGATTTATGAAACGTCAAAAGTTTGTGCAGCGCTTTACAAAATGGAGGAAGACAGTACAGTTACAGTACAATTTCAATATAGGAGGGTTAGGAGGGCCCTGCTGGTGTGAGCTGACAATCTAGTAGGAGGGAACAAATGGACAAATGCAGCGGTATTTCTGGCTACAAGTGGGTAATCATATTTAACCAGAGTTCCATTGAACACTAGGGCTTCTCCAGAGGTTGCTAGGGGTTCCTTGAGCAATGAGCTATTTCTGCTTCTCAGATAAGATACCACCTACGCAGTGGCGACTCTAGGAACAATATATAGGGGGGGCACATAAGATACCACAGTCAAAATGTTGTGCATGGGCCCCCCCGCCTCCCACAAACTACAAACCCCACCCCCCGATCAAAAAAAAAGTTAATGCTAATGACTGAAGGGATCGCATACACAAAGTCTCCTTGCGTTCTGGGGTGGGAAGGGACCTGGAAGTGCCATTCATGTCAATGGAACTGCAGACAAACCCGGCCTGCAAAAAAGTGTGCACAATATTTTGTGATTGACCACACTTAAACGCAGGGCAATGTATCACCATGCGTTCTGGTGCAGCTGATGACATGAATGGCACTGCCATGCCCCCTCCTACCCCAGAACGCAAGGAGACTTTGTGTATGCTATCCCTTGCATTATGGACAAGGGTGTAAACAAGCTGTTACAATTACAGGAGTCAGAAGAGCCACAGTGTAAATAAAAAACAATTACAGCAATGTATGTCGAGGTATAAAAGGGTTTTAGGGCTTATTCACACCAATTACAGTGCGTTCCGGAGAGGTAGCTGCTGAAACACACACTAAACTCCCCCCTGCATTCGAGGTCAGGAGGGGGGTGGCTGTGCATTGAAGACAATGGCACCACAGCCAGTGTGATTGCAAAAAATGCTGCATGCACTATTTTTTGGTGATCGCACTGGACCGGAAAACACAGGCATTGTTTTGCCATGCATTCCAGTGCAGGCGATCACACTGCGGGCAGGGGACTTCAATGCACCGCTACACCCCCTCCCACCCCAGAACGCAGGGGGGCATTTAGTGTGCGATACAGTGCGTTCCTGCAGCAACCGCTCTGGAATGTACTGTAATTGGTGTGAGCAAGCCCTTAGGGCTTGTTCACACCAATTGTGGTGCATTCCAGTGCGGTACTGCTGGAACGCACCACAATCACTCAGAAAACTCTCCCCTGCGTTCTGGGGCGGGAGGGGGTGTGGCGATGCATTGAAGTCAATGGCACCGCAGCCCCGCCCGCAGTGCAATGGGACGTGTGGCAAAACATTGCCTGCGTTCCGTTCTACTGCAAACGCAAAAAATAGGGCAGACAGTTTTGTGAGCGA
>NW_017309326.1:74214-74663 GCF_000935625.1 Nanorana parkeri
TGTGGTGCATTCCAGAGCGGTACTGCTGGAACGCACCACAACCACTCAGAAAACTCTCCCCTGCGTTCTGG
Source organism: Nanorana parkeri (assembly GCF_000935625.1). Classification (NCBI taxonomy): domain Eukaryota; kingdom Metazoa; phylum Chordata; class Amphibia; order Anura; family Dicroglossidae; genus Nanorana; species Nanorana parkeri. The sequence goes on from NW_017309326.1 coordinate 74,286, forward strand.
TGCGGGAGGGGGTGTGGCGATGCATTGAAGTCAATGGCACCGCAGCCCCGCCCGCAGTGCAATCGGACGTGTGGCAAAACATTGCCTGCGTTCCGTTCCACTGCAAACGCAAAAAATAGGGCAGACAGTTTTGTGAGCGATTGTGGTGCATTCCAGCAGCTACCGCTCTGGAATGCAGTACAATTGGTGTGAACAAGCCTTAAGGGACAGACAGCAATGTAACGCAAAGTGCGGATGACAACGGTGTAAGATAGAAAGGGACTTACAGTTTTGATGTACTAGATCATGTGCTCTGTCATGCCTTCTTCTTCCTCTCCGGGTGGTGGGTGGAGGGGGTGGACAGCGATGTTTCTCCCAAGTGAGAACGCCCGACAGTAT
>NW_017309326.1:76033-76854 GCF_000935625.1 Nanorana parkeri
TATTAACCGCCCAAAAAAAAAAATACAATCTCTTCTACTTTAAGAGTAAAAAGTGGTGAGCATGCATTTATTTCAGCTCCTATGTGTGGTATCTTCTCCCCCTCTCAAAGCACAGTTCTAATAAGTTTTGCTACAGCAAAACTATGAGCCCCTAGGTTTCTGCCTAACTTACCGTACTTTGTGAATCTGGCCCCGCAGGCAGACTGTGCTGCTGAGAAGGGTTTTTTCTGCCTGGTGATATTCAGTGATTGCAGAGAATTTAGGGTTTCTGCTAAAGTTTTTTATTTTAGGGGACACAGGGTTAATTCTTAGATAAAGAGATTATACTGCTGCCTACAATAGATTGAACACTAGCAAACAAAGCTTTTAATCAGCCAAAAAAAACAAACCCTCCCACTCCCATCATGCTCTAGTTTTATGCTAGTGTCTTAGGTGAATCAACATCTTCTTTCTCTGAGGCCTTTTCACTAGACCTTTTCCTTCTGCTAAGCTTTGCTTACTGCTAGAGAGTTAATCTCTGGCAGTTTTTCCAAATCGGTTGATCCTCAGCATAGCCTAGGAAGCTGTACCCCAAACCCACCATGCTGAATATGTGGGGCCAGTCTGTAATGTGATATTAGGGCACTAGGCTCGGCTTGGAGCACTGTCCAGGCTCCCAGTGTACTTTGTGGGTCAGCCACAGAATGCTTTACAAGGCTGTGGGATCCCTGTTCCTGAAGACTCGGTGAGTATGCCCATTGGAGGGAGCAGTGGCGGAACTACCGCCGGTGCAGGTGGTGAGGGCGCCCGGGGCCTCAGGCTCTGGAGGGGCCCAGCAAGTT
>NW_017309327.1:0-306 GCF_000935625.1 Nanorana parkeri
TTCACAGCAGATGAGGCAACATTTTTGGATGACACAAAACTTTACTACCTATCACTGACAACTTCTACACAAAGTTTGGCAATACACATAGGATGTTGCACAAAACATATCTATGCAGAGAGACTGACGGAGAGTGAACGTGAATATGCATGTTACACCTGTTGGGAAATAAGGGTGTTAAGGCTCAAACCTCCTACTCATACAAAAGGAACACATACAAGGCAAGCAATGCTTTCATCATTATGAGAGGGTGAGGAGTGCACACGGAAAATTATTACCTCGACATATCATTAGAGCACACAAACA
>NW_017309327.1:564-46183 GCF_000935625.1 Nanorana parkeri
GTGACTGTGGTTTCTCGTTAGAGTAACATCAGAGCCTCTGGAGTGTGCATTGGTTATGAGCGTGAGCCTGAGGCGGCCCTGACACGCCCTTAGTCCTGCCATGAGACATCCTGGTGCAATCAGGTTCTGTCCTCCCTCCAACACACATGGGTTACCCAGAGAATGCATGCAGCATCCGAGTGCATGCGATGGACATGCGTTTGGCCGGAACATTGCATTCCTGGGACGCCACTGTAGGAGATGGCTTTCAGTGGTGTTCCCCTGAATGTGCCACCCACATGTCACTGTCACTCCCAATGCAAGTGTCCACAGGCCCATGCATTCTGGGGCATGTCCACGTGTGGTGCATGCAGGACAATGTGGACATTGTAACCTAGGCATGGCGAAGGGGGGGGGGGATTGGCAAGGAGTGCTTCCAGGGTGCCATTGTCATGAATGCCACCACATTCCACTTCTTGCACTATTAAGAACTCCAGCAGGTGCTTACATGGATCCCTCATGTACTCGGAGTGAACACATGTTTGCCTGGCTCACTACAGCAATTGGCCTGGAATGCTAATGTATAATCCTGCAAATTGACCGTAGCTGTGTGATCTCCAAGCTTTGTTTTCAAATCAGAACAGAAATGCATGTATTTGCAGGAGTGCATGTTGCAATGTGGCCAGGAGCACTGCAAGTGAGAGGTGCTTTTGGTTTACACCTGCGTGTGTTCACATACACCCCAGCACCCCAGGTGTGTGCTTATGCTAGCAAGCACTAAATCAGGCAGGGGGTGAGGATAATACAGAGGTGACACCCAGCAGGTGTTTTGTGCAAAACCCTGCATGAATTGTCTGCTGCTGTTGTGTAACTTAGCTCTATGTTGTGTTGCTTGTGTTGATGAATGCAGGAATGTAAATGCATGAGCAAACCATGTTTTGATCAACTGTGATGCACTCATGTTTTAGGGGTATTAATTAGGTAGTGTAAAAATGAATAGTGTCTCTCCATAAGTTGAGTGAAGAATGGATGACAACTGTCAGGTGAAAATAAGTTGCCAAAAACAAACACCTCTGGACAGTACAGAATACATAGAAAACGCGCCGCTCAAATTTATCCACCGTCGGCGCGTGTTTGCTAGATTCACGAAAAAATCGTGCAGGATTGGAGTGGACGTGTTTCTAGGATCAAAAAACGTGTGAACTTGCTCATGCACATGCGCAGTTGCCTGGAGCACATCCGAACACGGCAGTGGAGTGTGAGTACCTTATTTTGGAATACTGTATTATTAGCAGTTTGTAGGTGTTATGTAGGTTTTTTGTATGCACATAACCATAGATATAAAATATGTATCATATGAATGATTTGTACATGTTTGGCAGTAGTAGAAATATCTTTCTAGCACTTGTTTTTTTTAGTTAGAGCGGCGTGATGTCTATAGCGCGTATTACACGCCACGCGCGTACGTAAATACATAAAAACGCGCCATCGCTGTGTGAAACTCTGCATTCATGCGCGTGTAACTTTCGTAAGTACGGTTTGGCCTGTAAAAACGTGCACGCAACCCGCGCGTGTGCGTGTTGGGCTTCGTAAATCAACCCCATTGACTCGGAGTCCCGATATCTTGGAAAATTCGTCTAACAAGGCCATCAGGTTGGGGAGCGAGATAAGGGGGGAGGTCACAAAGAGTAACATATCATCGGCGAAAAGGGTACATTTATGTACCTCTGACTGGCAGTTGACACCTCTGATATCCACGCTACCTCGAATCATGATAGCTAGAGGTTCAATATAGGAATAGATTCTGACAAATAGCCCTGTAGGCGAATCTTCACGGATGGGGAGGAATATAACACTTGGACTATGTGTAAAAAGTGAGGTCCCAACCACCAACGTTTTAACAATTGCAGCAAGAAGTCCCAGGAGACCGAGTCAAATGCCTTCTGAAGGTCTATAGAGAGTAGCATACCATTTTGAGGGTGGGGGCCCCTCCAGGAGTTGTTAAGCACCGAGATAAGGTCGATGGCCCTCCTGACCTGATCCGGGCCCTGTCTGCCTTGGATAAAGCCTACCTGATCCTGGTGTATGTAGTTGCCTAAGAATTTCTTTAATCTGTTTGCATATATTTTAGATAAAAACTTAATATCATTATTGATTAAAGAAATCGGTCTATAATTAGAGACCTCGCCTGGATCCTTATTAGGCTTTGGAATGACGCTGATGAAGGCTCTATTCAGGTCCAGGTCCAGGGAGGCTCCTGAGTGGAGGGAGTTAAAGAAAGCTTCCAGGTGGGGGGCCAGGATCTCTACATATTTCTTGTAGTAAGATACTGGTATACCGTCTGGACCTGGAGCTGATGTTGTCTTTGCCGATTTAATTACTGCTTTGATTTCTGACAAAGCAATAGGAGATTCGAGTATTTGTTTGTGCTCAACTGAAAGAACAGGGATAGAAAAACTATGAAACAACTTTGCCATCCGGTCTACCGGAGGCCGCTTTTGAGCTTCATATAATAAGGAGTAGCATCTGTAGAATTCCTGAAGCACTCTTCTAGGGTTCTGAGTATAATTGCCAGAAGAGCATCTAATTTTGGGCATTGGGGCATTACGAATTTTAGGGGATAGTGTGGAAGCCAATATTGAGCCTATGTACATAATACCTATTGGCCGACCACCGTAAGCTTTTTTCCGCCCTTGTAGTTAGGAGCAGATTTAGCTCCGTTCTCACTATATCGATACGGTGGAGGAGAGAGGGGAGGGGGTAATATTTATGTTGTTGGGTCAATGATTTTAACTTCCCCTCTAATTCCGTCACCTGTCTAGAAGTTTGTTTTTTGAGTCTAGTAGACTGTTCTATAAATTTGCCCCGAATTGTCACCTTATGCGCTGCCGAAACTACCATTGGAGCGATATTTAAGTCACAATTCTGGGCAAAATAAAGGGAAAGTTGAGCAGAGATTTCCTCACTAAGCGAAGGTATAGTTAATAGTGATTCATTTAGCCTCCACTGAAATGGTTTATTACAGTAACAAGCTTGTGAGATGGACATCGTGACTAACGAGTGGTCAGACCAGGCAATATCCTTAATATTGGAGGATATCACTCGCGGGACCAGATCTAAGGAAATAAAAATGTGATCTATTCTTGCGTAAGTCCCGTGTGCGTAGGAAAAGTGTGTATAGTCCCTTTTTGAGGGACTCTGTTCCCTCTAAATATCAATCAAGGAGTATGTATGTAATAGTCGAGCAAATTCCATGCCTGCCTTACTGCGGGGCTTGGAATTCATCTTCCCTTTATAGGTCCTATCAACACTGGAGTCCACTGCAATATTGGAATCTCCTGCGCAAACAGTTATTCCCTCTATATGGGGTAGCAGAGCTCCCATCATAGATGAGAAAAAGAATGATTGGGCGGTATTCGGAGCGTAGTAGGATATTAATGACAATAATTGGTCTTCTACGAGCCCTTTAAGGAAGATATACCTGCCCCCTGTATCTCTAATCTCAAGGATCACTTTAAATGAAACGCCTGTAGCAAAACATATAGCCACCCCCTTTGTTTTGTCAATAGCATTAACAACATAGAATCTCGGATATTGTTTATGTAAGAAAGATGGACACTGAGTAGTAGAAAAGTGAGTCTCTTGTAGAAAGAGAATATCAATATGCTGGGAATAATAGTTCTGGAAGGCCTTCCTTCTCTTAATTGGAGAGTTAAGGCCTTGGGAGTTATGAGAAGCAAAAGCTAACGGTTTCCCCACTGTCTTATACATCATTTATCTATTACAATCCAGGTATAGTTTAGGCTTCTCGGGGCGTGTAGGATCTCGGGACTATACATTCGGAGGCTTGCTGTCCACAGCCTCCCAAAGTCTATCTCACTCGAAGAATGAAAGCATATTGAGTGCAAGAAACAATTTGTAAAATAAGAGAGAAGAGAAAGAGAAACCAAAAAAAAAGAAAAAAAAGAAAGGAAAAGGGAAAAGGACCGGTTGGGGGAAAGAATCCCCTTTCCTTGTCAATTAAGTAGATCATCTTAAGATGATCGAAGGTTTGGTCTGAGCCCCAAGTCACCCTGGGAGCCAGAACAAACTGAGGCGCACGACCTCCTACGGCGGGCAAAACCCACCCCCAATTACATGGAATTAATTTATTTTGACATCTTGTATAAGATAAATTTGTCTTGACAAGAAAAAAAGGCACAAAAAAAGTATACAAATATTCTAATTCTATTTAAACATATATAAGCCCTCCCTACTTATTGATACATAATAACCCTGTGTTTAGTATACCGCTGCACACCTTTCCCTAAGGCCCAAGAACACAAATCCTATTACACTTGGAGAGGTAATGGATTAGGATACTTATAGATTCACCTGGGGCTTAAGTATGGGCTAATGACTGTCTGTCCTTCTGCCTTGCTTCTCCCAGAGGGGCGAAATTGAGCCTTTGGCATGCTGTATACTTGGCCTGGGGTCCGCTGTCGGCAATGGTGACGAGGCTGTAAAAGTGATCCCTAGCCTCTTCAGCAATTTTTCACCTTCAAAAAAGTTAATGATGGAATAAGGCTGGTTCTTGTAGGAAAATAGCAGGCGAAATGGGAATGCCCACCTATACTTCAACCCTTGTTGGGTTAAAGCTAGAAGCAGCGGCTTCAAAGATCGTCTTTTTTGAATAGTAACTGGCGAGAGATCCGCATAGATCTGCACACGTTGGCCCATAAATACCAGCTCTGGAGTTGACCTTGCTTTTTGCATAATCAGTTCTTTTGTTTGAAAATAATGCGGTTTTACTATAATATCCCTAGGCGAACCCTCGAATCGCATCGCTGTTGACACGCGATGGACTCTGTCCAGCTCTAGTTGGGGTTTTGTAACATCAGATAATAGATCCCCCAAGAATGACTCCACCGCTGCTTTCAGGTCCATAGTTGTTTCTGGGGCCCCTTTAATTCTGAAGTTGTGGTGTCAAGATCTATTTTCTAAATCATCAATTTTTAATAGCGCATCTTCTAATTGACACTGAACGTCCTGAATGCATACGGTGTTTTGATTGGTGCGTTCAATTGTTGCATCCAATTTTTTCTCTATCGCCTCAATACGTGTGCCCAACACTCTTAAATCGCTCTTGATTTCTGTAGTAATTTCCCTAGCCATTGAGGATAAACCGCGTTCTAGCATATTTGAAAATTTTGTAATCAAATCCATATTGTTAGTCTTATCCTGATTGGAATTTGCAATATCTTGTACATCACTCTCATGCAACTCAGTACTGGAGGGATCATATAGGGGGAGCCTCATACCTGCTTCTGTGTGGTCTATGTGATCCAGCAGGGACAGCGTTGAAGCTGGAGATGAAGCTGTAGATGTTAGAGCTCTCTGTTCCAGTCGCTGTTCCGAGGACCCCCCCTCTGCCAAGACTGATGGTGAAAAAGTCGGCTCCGCTTTGTCTGCCTCCTCTTGTGCTACAGACATGTCCGCTCGATCCGTCAGTATTAGATCTGTCTTTGGGTCCCTTTTTCGATCGGCTTTTTTGTTTCTGCTTCCCTCCGGTCATCTCTACCGATCGGCACGGGTCGGGGCCTGGAACAAGGGCTAAGATGCTTCCTGAGGTATCGCTACTGCTGGAGGGGTGAGTGGTAGACGCCTGCCGTGGTACGGAGCTCACGGCTTACGCGGCCATCTTAGAGCCTCGCGCATGCGCCAGTCTGTGCTGGTAGTTAAAGTGCATTTTGACTGAGACAATAGACAATACAAGTGACAATGGCTGTACAGTATGTAAGCAGTTTGGTAAGGCCACAATGTAAGAGAGAGGCAGGTTTCGTCCTGACATTCACATTAGTGTGTTTTATTTAAAAAAAAATGGCCAAATATATTGCTCAGTGGGTGGACAGTATGTAAAGAGCTTGGTTAAGCCCGAGAGAGAGAGACAGGGTAGGTTTTTATCTTGAAATAAACATTGTAAGCTGTGTATTGCTTCAGAGACAATAAAGACAAATATTGTACAGTGGCTGGGCAGTATGTAAGGTGCTTGGTAACAGCTAAATGTAGAGGGAAAGATGGCACATGTTTTATCTTGTTTATTTTTTTATAAACATGAAAGTATAATGCTGAAGCACTGGAATAGGGTGAAAACTTGAAGAAAGAAAGCAGGATTTACTCTGTAGCAAACATTTAGAATATAGAAGGCCCAGCTGTGAAAAGATTGTGAGAAACCATTACAGTGCTGGAGCACTGGAATTTGCCACAAACTTGGAGATACAAAGCATGATTTACCCTGCAGCAAACATTAGAAAATGAGCAGCTGGACACTCAATAGTCCATGGGGTCCTCATTTCCCAGAGTGTCTGCATCAACCTTGAAGCTGATGTATTTGAAAATCATGTAGTTGAGGGACTACCTGGGAGTGTTGCCTGCTGCCTGACCTGTCTGATGAGGTCAACTCTTAAAAATGTCTCTGTGATTGCCACCAACATTGCTCTCCTCCCTTAAGGGATCAGGGATTCAGAGACACTTTGATAATGAGAGGGGATCCTGCCCCGCAGATAAGAGGTTTATATGCAGCACCCTCTTAAAGTGCTACAGTAAATCAGCCATTTTCCCTTTGTATTGGGGATTCAAAAGGGTGGCTACCAAATAATGGTCCCTGTGATGAACTTAACACTCCTTGTTCTGGCAAGCGAGTCCGGCTCCACCCACTCCAGCAGTGTCAGGTCATTCCAGTGCTGTTGTGCTGGTGGCTTCGCTCCTCTCCACCCCTCTCACATCAGGCTTTCAAATAGAATGGTGGGGAATTCAATTGCTTGGCATCCTTGTGTTGTGGACGCTGAGAAATCTATACCCACCGTTACTAGACCGCTCTCCATTCTGAACGCCTGTTGCCTCCAGTACATCAGCTTGTTCATCTGGAGGTCGCACACACCAAATTGTTCGGAGAAATCCCTTTGACTGTGGAACTATCTCCTGCTGCCTGGGATAATTGCAGCCCCTTCATGTCATTGAAGCCACTAAACTGCAAGTACCCTGCATTCACTGTGAGATGTAATGGTTACATTTGATACGAACTACAAATCTCATCGATCCTGTGTAACCGTGGTTTAGTTGATAACAGTCATGCAGGTGGGATTCACTTATGTTTTGTTAACCCTGCAATTTCCAGTTATTGCAGCAAGAGACTATTTAATTTAAATGTGGTTATACTACAACTTTCTACCATGTATGCTGTGACAGAACAACTGCATGCTGTATATTCATTTGTGCACTATCCTGTGCTTCACAAGTGTTGCTATTATCTCCATGGAACACAACTGACTTGTGGGATAGTGTCAAACCTACCGATCTCATCTGCCTCCAGTCTATAGACTGACGTATGTGTTCCTGCAGTATTCACTCTGGGTTGTACCTTCATTATCAGTTGATAAGTATTGGTTATTTCAAGTGAAGCACTAAATGGATTGCATGAAGTAATGCAGTAGTAAAACAAGCATTTTTTCATTTATTTTGATTGTTACGGTAATGTATGATGTCAAACAGTTCATACGATCGCTCTCACTCACTACAGAGCGTATATCGTAGAACTGAAACCTGAACCACCGTATTTCCAAACACCCAAGTGACAGAATTGGTCATATTAAGGGTAAAAAGAAATACTGGCTAGTCCAATCGCAGTTGAGATCCAGATCTGAGAAGAGACTTTCGCTGTTGCGTTACAGTCCCCCTCTTTCATTTCCCAAATCCTGGGGTCCCTGCGCAGACAATTGAGAATTAAAAAAAATTGTGGATGCACCACAATTTGTTGCAGCATAGGATATCAAGTCTTCTGTGTCATAGAGGACAATAATGTCCTCAACAATCTCACCCCGTATATGTAAAGCTCCCAGAGTTTTTGAGGGATGAAATGCCCTCCCTGCTCCATTCCTTCTCCTCCTCTGCCTAACCACTGGCACACCAACCCTCCTCATCATATTTTTCCTCTGCCTCTAGATGCTACTGGTTATGAGACAGCGGTATGTCCTCTTCTCTCTTCTGTGATGTGCTTCCAGTGCCTGTTCTATCAGGCTACAGAGTGTCTGCTGCAGAAGAAACATAGGGCATCATATTATAATCCCCATTGGACTCATCAGAACTGACATATAGTCCTATATACCTTAATTCCACACCAAATAAGGTTGGAGATAATGGCATGTATATACTCTCCCTGTATCAAGCAGGAAATTAAGAACATAATAACCTAATTTTGGAAATGATGCAGTTGATCTTATTGTAATTAATTTGTTTATAAATATTATCCTAAAGTTTGCAGCACATCTGTGGGAGTGACATGTGCTCCAACCTTGGCATGCCTGCTCCTCGGTTGGTGGGAGCTGCAGGAAATATATACCATGCATGGGTTTGAGCAGCATGTTGCCCTCTGGGTGCACTATACTGACGTTGTGCTGGTAGTGTGGAGGGGGACCAGGGAACATTTAGAGGAATTTATGGTAGAATTTAACATAAATACCAGAAACATCCGGTCAATTTTTATGGAAGATGGTACTGGTTCCTACCAAAAGCCCATGGCAGGAAATGCCCTCCTCCATGCCACTTTCCATCATTTGGAAATCGCCATCAAAGCTATCCTGGAGGGACAGTTCCTTTGCATCAACTGCAATTGTTCGACTGAGGAAGTCTTTCTTATAGGTTCTAAGGACCTAGTTACAAGATCAGACAGAGAGAGTATCACCACTAGCTGTTAAAGAGCAATAGATGAGCAAAGAGATGAACTTATTTAAAAAAAGAGGAGAAAGGGTAAGTCATGATAAGGGTCCCCCCATATGCATGATTAGCAACATCCATTTGATTTCACTGGGGTAAACTCCAGGATATGTTACAAAGACATTGGCAAATTCTAATGGGGATCTATCACCTACAGTAGTTGCAGAATAGAGGACTTTAATGCGGAACTGCTCAGAGACGAGACCATGTGGATTTATCAATTGGGTACCATGGCTCCTGCTGGCCTTAATAACTACATGAATTTCCAAGTATATTTATAGTCCATCAACCTCCTTGTCTTTCTCTAATTCTATAAGGCAATGAAACTGCACTTTACTATTGGTTCTTACTTGGTATGTTTATATTAGCAGTATGTAGTGGAAGTGTGGTTTATAGGTGGCCTTTGCATTATCTGTCCCCTTTGTCTTGTTTGTTTTTGGTGCCTCAGACACACACCTTTGGGTTTTAACTGCTATTTTTGTATAAACTTGTGTTTTGTTCACATTGACAACTATTTGCTTTCCTACTAGAATATGTTTTTGTTTCAATGTGTCACTTTAAAAGGTGGGTGGATAGTAGGGTTACTGACTGGCTTAAAGGAAGTATTTGACTCATATAAGCAAACCTTTGATAAAGCGCACATGGAGGAAGATGAAACATGTTGATGTTGATGGCACGTATATCTGTTCTACACAGCCCTGGATGGGAACACTACTGTGACTTACTTAAGGATTTGCTGGAGAAGGGGAATGGTGCACTACACGGCCATGCACCTAGGTGATTCATTATCCCCGTGTGCCTGGGAGAACTGTGATTTTAATCATCTGAACCTGAATCACTATTTAGCAATGGATCTTGATGCTGGAGAATTACTATAGCAGCGGGAAATAGTGATTTACTATGTCAGTCTGTTCTCATATAACAAGATTCCATGCATGTATACATCTGGCTGTATTGCTGCTTGATTTCCATGTCAAAGCCTGACGTTTTCTCCCCTGAATATGCATGTTCTATAAAGGTTTTATTTACATGAAACTGACAGTTGCTTGCTCATAGCCTGGAGCTTATTATAGTTCTGATACCATAGTATTTCATAGTTGCTCCTATTTTCATGGCTCAGTTATTGGGCAGGGAGCCATTGGGAACTAAACATGTGATCAATCTTCATATAAAGTTACTACCTGTGGAGTACTTCATGTGGTGTCCTGCTTATCCATGTTGCATGCTGATATGGACCATATGCACTTTGCAACATTTTTACATTCATGACATGTTTTGAGCCTTCATTTCGGTGCACGTCTAATATATATATCTTTAACCACTTGCTGACCAGAGTGTTAAACTCCCTTCCTGTCCAGGCAATTTTTCAGTATACAGTGCTGCAGTACTTTGACTGACATTTATTCGGTCATGCAACGCTGAACTGAAATGAATTTTTAATACTTGTGAATACTTTAATACTTGAAATGAATTAATAATAATTGTGCACGTCCCCAAAACCTCAAAAAACTATAACACCCAAAATTGGCCATAGGCGACGCTTTAAAAGCTTTGGCCGCTTTTATCAGTGATTGATGGCCCTAAAATTATTGCTCTCAATCCCATGTTCGCGGCAATATGTAACATGTGTAGCGCAATTGTCGTTTTTGCGTGTTGGCGCGCCCAACGCATTTTTATGTTTATACTGTATGTGCGTATACGTGGGGGTGGGGGACTTAAACAAATTTGTTTTTTTTTTAACATTTCTTTATATTTGACTTTTATTTTTTACGTTGTTTTATTTTTTTTACACTTAATGTTATTGCTATCACATAGAGGGGCTAACAATCCCCTATATGATAGCACAGGTACACTGACAGGTCCTCTTTATGGAGACATAAGGGGTCTCTAAGACCCCTAATGTCACCTGCGGACAGAGATCTGCTTCATCAGCTTCTTCTCTGGCTATATCAGCCAGAGGAATGACAGCTACCTTTTCCATTTGAGCTGTTTTTTTCTGCCAGTGCGCGTGCGAGCAGGAAAAAAAAGCTGTTTACTTACGGCAACCTGCCAATGGGAGTTTGCCGTCCGTCTGTTTTTTTACAACCGGTCGGATGGCAAGCAGTTAACTCTTTTAGTAAATCAGTCTATCTGTATCGATTGTGTCCTGGAGACACAAGAAGAAATGAAATGTCTCTTATAAGATTCGCTCTTAGACAGTCACCATAGCATGTGTTCCTATTGAAAGATTTAACGCATTTCCCGTTCCAATAAAAAATTGTAAATTTTGGATTTGATTTATTTTCTGTTTTAGGAATATAGGAGCAAAAAAAAAACCTGACAGCAGTTCTAAATATTCTCTACATTATCCAAACAAAATATGTTTTGGCTTTATATACGTTTAAATATATACAAAAAATGACTTGTTCAATGTATGACATTGTTTATTGGATGTGCCATATTTTTCATACAGTTAGCTAACATGATTAATTCAACAAGTATCTATGTATTTACTTTTATCATAATACCATTGCTGCTTCGTCCAAAGAACAAAGTTTGACAAAGAATGGAAGTCAAAATAAAGTGCAACGATTTTAAGAGGTCACTCTAGGTTGAGTTCTAGTACATTCACTTAGTTGTGTTATTGTTGAATGTAATGAACAAGGTCGTTCATTTTCATTTCCTTGCCACTAACTGCAATGCATCTTGTTCTGAGTATAAACTTTGTAAACAGGTGGCAATGAAATGAGCTTGAAGCTGGTCCAGAAAAGCAATGTTCCGCATACAGAAAACTTTTAAGATAAGTTACTATGCTACAAAGTAGAAACTGCACCTGCATTGATTTAAACAAAGGACAATTATGCAACATACTGGTGTGTTTGTAAATCAGCAATACTGACCAGCACAAGGAGAAATGCCAGATAATAAATATTTCCTGATTTATATTAATCTAGTTAAGGGATTTATGAACATTACATAAGCTGTTTCTCACAGAAAATGTTTGGACACGCAAATTGGCATCAACCCATTAATAAATAGTAGCCTTATTTACTTAAATATTACATTTTAATGTAAATATTTATCTTAATCTGTTTGCAAATAGTATGATAATATTGGGTCCGGTCCTCAACTGCTTAACATCAACCTAGCAGTGTTTACCAGCTTAAGTTCCCTGCAACCAAGGTCACAGGTTATTCATTACAGAAAAATACATAACTGAGCAGAAGTGGTTATGTGGCATTTTTGTAAATGCTTACCTATTTGTACAGAATAAAAAATATTCCTCTGAAAGCTATATTATTTTCATTACTGCAAAAACATGTGTGTGTGTGTGTGTGTGTGTGTGTCTGTTTGTGTTAATGTCAGTGTAAATGTTTTATTAAAACGTATGGCTGGTCATAAACAAGAGAGCATGTCATAAAAATACAATATAAGCAATCTCTGCTTTATCTAGAAATTTGTTTTAATGCTAAATGCTAAAAAATATCTTAGGGGAGAAGAAACATGGGAAAGGGCAGACAACATGACTTGACAGGAGGGAACATCAGAATTTTCTAATATGACTGATTGATTTCAAACCCTCTGTGACTAACAGGTAGACATAAATTATTCCAAACCAACCAAAGATTGGTTGGTTTGGAATATATGGATACCTTTAGTTCTTTAATAACCTTGCTTCTGTGTATATCCAGGGCCAGATTTACTCTCTTTGCTGCCCAAGGCCAGGTTCATCAGTGCGCCCCCCTCCCCACGGAGAATGGCAACTAGATGGTGGGGCGGCAGGGTTAGTTTTAATTTTTTTTGTAACTTTTTTATCACTTTTTAATGTTTTCACTTTTTTAAATTTGTATTTATCTTGTCATTTTTTTACTTTTTTTTATTTCTTATACGTTTTTTATCTTATCATTTTTTACTTTTTATTTTTTTATCTCATTTTCTACTTATTTTTTTTTTATAATGTTTTTCTTAATTTTGTTACTTTTTAATCACCTTTTAATTTTTTTACTGGCATTTCTTATATTTTTTAAACTTTTTTAAATTTGTATTTGCAGCGCAGTGCAGTTCTCCCCTCTCACTGTTTGGAATCCGGAGAGAGGTGGCCAGCGAGAAGAGAGGTACAAGGGGGGGGGCAGGGGGAGGATGGACCTGCAGGCTGCATACAAGTGATCTCGGTGGCTTAGCTGAGATCACTTGTAAACGAACGAGCGGCTTCTCCGCTCTACATTTAGCTCTGCTTGCCCAAAACAGGGCTAAATGTAAAAAAAAACTACCTGCCCGGTGCCCGGAACTACATGTCCTGGGTGTTGGGAGATAGGAATTCCACACCCCTGCCGCCCCTCTGCTCCCTGCCGCCCAGAGGCCGGGCCTCAGTGGCCTTGTGGGATATCCAGCCCTGTGTATAGCCTGTAAAAATATATGAAAAGTGGAATTGTTAAAATTGCATTGCAGTGAAATGAATGCCCCCCCAAAAAAAATCCCACACTTTTTGGTGGTCAGTGGCACTCTAATCCCCCCATCCAAAATAAAAACAGTCCCACAATCATTCATGGTCAGTGGCATTTAAAAAATACAAAACAATCCCACAACATTGGTGGTCAGTGGCATTTTAAATCCCCCCATTATAGCAGTGGTGGTTGGAAAAAATCCAAGGTCACAGGAACGCAGAGTAGCAGCTCGAAGGTCAAGAGAAGACAAGCCAGGTCAGTAACAGATGATCAAATCAGGATCATCCGTTACTCACCTGAACACAGGATCTCAGGAAAGTTGATGATCACTCAGCCCAAATATCCCATAAGGTGCCAGAATTTTTAATACGTGGGCACACCTGTCTGTGCACACACGCTGCAACATGTACGCAAATGTGCATGCGTCTGCGCAGAGACACACAGATTGGCATGACTTTACGATCCAAGCCAGGCGCATGCACAGATGCCCGCACTGGAACTCTGAATCTGGTTTCTTCACACAATGTGATCACTGTAATAACCAATCACAAAGATCACAAGGCACACAGCCAGTCTGATGAATACCTAAGTAAATGTTGCCAGCCCTGCTTAGTTCATTTCTGATAGATTACAAAGAATATAGACCTTTGACAATCACATTCCTCTCTTCTCCATAACCCCTCTTTGTACACAGGCACAGACAAAGATGTAACAAAACAATTCCAATAGTATATTTAGCAGACTAAAAGGGAGCAAATAAAGGAAGTTATTGTTACAGTTTACATACATTTTAGGGAAACTATGAGGACATTTACCTTCTAGAGGGGTGTTTATCATATGTGTGGGTTTACTATGATAAAAGGTGGGTATGTTATTCATATACTGATATGGTTTACATTTACCCATGGTCCCTTTCCTACTGATCCTTGGCAAGACATTTGATAAATCCCTAGGACAGATTTTGGGGCTTATAGAACATAGAAACATTTGTAAGTGTGTGATTGGTGACTATCAATCTAAATATATTATATTGATATAGAGGTTAGATTATATGCAATATATGTAATTACTGATTTCTATAATACTTTAATGTTTTTAAACTAACTAAAGGCTATTCTGATCCACCACTTCCTGACGCAAACTTTTTGATCTGAGAATCATGTTGAAGAAACTATAAACCTCTTTATACTTCCCTTCATTGTATAAATACATTTGAGGATTAGGGATTGATGTGATGTTAAGATTTATACATTGTTAGGTGGAGGGGTAAATGAGGGGGGTTGATGTAAGATATTCAGTTGTCATAGCCAATTCAATGTAAATGAAATGTAAAGGGAATACTATAATAAGAATTTTATCATTTGGAATATAAGATGTCATTTACTTGTGCTTTAAAAGTTCTGATTTACTGGTTGTTATGGTTTTCAAGAATTAAAAAAGCACTAAATAAGAGACCCTTTAAATTTATCATCCATATTCATGACAGCTGTATTAAAGATTTACCATTTATATGAGAAGCAGACAACAAAATAATGAGTTAAGTAAGCATGATTCCCCAGAACACAGTATCCATGACTTACATGTCTTTATAATCATTCTAAAAATATTACATTTCACAGCTGAAATCAGAGACTTGTCTTTCTGTCATTATGCAACTGTTTATTTAGCATATACATTTTTGTTTTACTGTCAGCTGTTGCAGTGGAAACTTGTTTTGCACAAGTTTTGAATATGTATTTTTAGATGTTTTGCAATGTTTATATATCCTTACAGATTGAATGACTAATGTAGGTAAATGCAAATGATGTGGAAAGGGAGCTGACATGTTGAGGGATATGCACTATACACAAATGCAAATCATTTGAAACATCAAACAAATCCAAGTTATCATACAGAAAAGTGGTTTTGTGAACATCATTAAACGTATGTATGGTCATCTATGTAGGACTACATACAATGATTGGGCCTGCCTGTTTTTAACATACATTGTAGTAAGACAGGTGCATCTTTTGTTTTATGGTTAGAAATCTATAGAATATTAATCAAATGATAGCTAAAATAGAACTTCAGGAAAACAGACAATTCAATAATAAATATACCGTATTTATTTATGTTTAAGGAACCATTTACATTTTGAAATTAACATGGCAATTTTCTGGTCTGTTGTCTCATGTTAACAATGCCCCATGTCATTTGTGTTGCAAAAAACAATTAGTCCCTTACAAATGTAGTCTCAGTCTTAAGTGTATGGAAGGCGTGCAACCGTTTCTACTGTACAATCACACGTCTTCTGTCGAACAAGCAGGCTGGAAAACCCGCCGAGAATCGTATGATTCTCGGCGGGTTAGTGGCGTGCTTGTTCGACAACTGCCGAACGGGCCGGTGTGCGCACGCGCACACTGCCCGTTCAGCATTGCAGTTATCGGAAGCCCACCCCTGGGCTTGTGATGATCGCAAGTACGATATGCCTGTCCAAGATGGGCAGATCGTATGTTTTTTCAATTACTTTACAACCCTCGCAAGACAAAAGTGAGGAAAGCTGCGAGCATCCATTTGCTGATCCCCCTCCCTGTGCTATGGGACCAAGAGCGAAGCGTATTGCATCACTTTCGATCCCCTAGCTGTCATTGCTCGGCTGCTGTTGCCCAGCAATAAGTTATTGAAGTGCGATCTGCAGCTCACGGTATACTGAGCTTAGGGTGACGGGAGGACGCTAGTTTGTGTCCTCCCGTTACCCTAAGGAGAACTATGGGGAAAAGCTCTAACCCCATAGTTCTCCTTTAAGTCATAATATGTAAGAACTGTTTTGATGATTTATTTATAATTTGGAAGGAACATTCACATGACCTTCTAAGATGTAGTAAATATCATAATTTAAATTATTCTAGGTCTGACACTCACATTTCCTTTTAGTGACTTCTCATAGTTAACTCCTCTACTATAAATCTGTTTGCTTTAAGGTACACATGTCATAACACTAAAGGGAATGTATAGTTGTTTTGCATATATTTTCTTTTTGTATTTTGGACTAAATTTTCAGGACTAAAATAGATTAAAAATAAATATTTTCTTTTTTCGAACAGGTAAAAATGAAATACTACATATGGATGTTTGCATGTCCATTTACAGCCACCAGGTGGAGCTTTCTGATCCTTTTCCTGTGCTTGACATGTTTTCTTTCTGTTGAAAAAAAGCATATTGTTTACAGCACTGAATAGATTAAGCTGAAATTTACACATACAACTGGAGTGGCTCATCGCCCTTCCTGCCCACTGCCCTTTCAAACATCTCTATACAAAGGGGGTTATTCACAAAGCTACCAAAGGCAGCTGTGTGAATAACCCAGCTGAAGTATTTGACAAACATTCAGATAAGAATGGAAATATAGATATCGGGAAAAATTTAAAATGTTTGTTTTGTTTGACTATTTCCTAGAGATCTAAAATATGTATAGATATATAACATAATCTGTGATCCAGACAATTATGATGAATTATTATATGAATTAACATATATTTTAAAAGTATGCATGGATACACAGTATTTTGGTGAATTGATTTTCCAGTGTTGTGTGAATGGGCCTATGGTGCTGGTCTCAAATCGCAAAACTTGTGCAGTTTCAGTAATTTCAGGAATAGTAATAGTTGGAAGAAAAAAAAAGTGAGAACTGGGGATGTGCGAACCATGCTGGGATTGGGCTTCTGAAGATTCCCAGAACCTAGTGGGAGGCTCAGAAATCCCACAGTTAGTAACGAACACAATTTAAGTCTATGGGAGGTAAACTAGCTATTTTTCTGGCTTTTTTCAAGGCTGATAGGCCAACTATTGTTTAAAAGGGGCACGGAGAGCTGGGAACTGCCAAGGGGGACATATATCAATGCAAACAAAATTTAAAACAAAAATACTCTTCAGAAGGTCAAAGGCCTTTTTCATATGGCTTAATGGGCAACATTGCAAATAAACAATTCTTTTAAATAACATACTTGAGGATACCTTCAATCTGCACATGAGAAGACTGTTCACTAACTTACAGACACAACATGAACTCTGATTTCCAGGGTGGTGCTGTCCTTAGATACTCATAAGGTATTTATCTTTACCTGGTTCAGGTGCTTGCTAAATTTGGCTTTGGGCCTAATTAGACTTTTTATGTACAATTATTATATCACAACCCTCTTGCTCATATCAGGATCAATGGTGTAGTCTAAGATCAATTTTTTATATCAAGGGAAACTAGGCAGGAGGTGCCACTATCCCTGCTCCTGTTTGCATTGGCCCTTGAGCCACTGGCAGCAAAAGTAAGGGCAGAAACTAGGTTTAAGGGACTCAAAATATGAAATTCAATAGAAAGTGTATCTTTGTATGTAGATACTCATGCTGATATACTTAAATGACCCTAATACATCCTAAAATATAGCATTTCTATTCATTCAGGAATTTGGAGACAACTTAGGATTTCAAATGAACTGGAGTAAATCCATAATTTTTTCTCTTCATGGCCGGAATAACTTAAATACTTCCACATCCTGTCCTATGTCCCACTCTGATAATTTTAATATCTTGAAATTAAAATACAATTGACATTGTCATTTTTTATATCTAATAATTTGACTTCTGTTGTATTCTTCTTTAAAACTAGAATGTTAAAATGAAGGGAACACACTTGATCACTATGTGGAAAAATAGCTACTAAAATAGCTATATATACTTTCGAACACATCAGTTTATATCTGAAATGTACTTTTCAGATTATTAAGTAATTGGTTGCTTTTTTGTGGGGTGCATCCTCTCCAAGATTCTCCAACAACTGCCTACAACTAGAGGGGCA
Source organism: Nanorana parkeri (assembly GCF_000935625.1). Lineage (NCBI taxonomy): Eukaryota > Metazoa > Chordata > Amphibia > Anura > Dicroglossidae > Nanorana > Nanorana parkeri. The sequence goes on from NW_017309327.1 coordinate 18,547, forward strand.
TTTACACTTCCTGTTCGGAGAATGTACTTACAGCTTATTCATATGCAACAGCTACAGATGTTGCTTTTTTTATTACTTATTATCTCTATAGGCTTCTCTGCCAGAACTAGGCAGGGCTTGACTATTGGTGAAAATTTTCTAAATCTGCTCTAGATTAGTCACAGATATTTCATTGTCCCTCTTCTCCCAATAATTCATTGTGGTTTAACACTCAACTAGTGCATTTATATTGTATTCTGTATAGACCCTAGTGGGCAAAATATGGTGTGAAATATGTTTGTCATCTGTATTCAAATAATACCTTCAAATATGTCAAGGTGTTTGTTAAAAAATTGGGAATTCCTATAAACTAGCATTATAGGCACACTTAGCTCTAACATTCTGTGGTTTTAACCCCTTCATGACTGAGCTTGTTTTCAGTTTCTGTTCATAAATGACTGATACACTTTTTACATTATTGCTGTGTGATTCTTCCATGGCAGTTATATACTTTCTTACTAAATGTACCCACACATATTATATATTGTTTTTTAGAGGACAGATAGGGCTATATAATTATATCAAACATGTGTACCTAACGCCTCAATTAGTTAGAATAAGATATTTGTAAAAATTAGGAAAAATGTAAAGAAAATACTTTTTTACACACGTTTTTACTATTATTTTTTAGAAATGTTTTATAATAATTATTAGGGTTGCACAGATACCAAGTACAGTACTCGGTACAAGTACAAGTACATGTACCGATACTTTCCAGCTCCAAGACTACCATAGAGAAAAATTCAAAAATTAGAAGGCAGCTGTCATTTGTAAGGAGCACACAGAGCTCCTGGGATTTGTACATCTCTGTTTTAATGTATGATTTTGTTTTTATAAATATAAATAAAGGGATGCACAAATACCAGTTTTGCGAGTACGAGTACTGGTACTTGCCGAGTACTTACAAGTACGAGTACTGATACATTTTTGTTTATTGTCATGTGACAGTTTTTCTAAAACAATACAGACTAATGATTTCAGGACAGTGGTGGAGGGCCAGAGCTAGGTCCCAGCTAAGAGCTGTCAAAAGGAATAGCAGAGAGGCAACTCACTCTGCTACCTCTCTGCTATCTTCAGCTGTCAAATACTGAATCACTATTTAGCGATCCGGTATTTGTATGTTACGGCTTCACTCTTTCATCAATGAAAGAAAGTAGCTTTTACAAAAGCTTAACTATTTCACTAATGAATGCCTCAATACTGAGGCATTCATTAATGAACAGTAACCGCTGAGAATCAGCGATTACCAGCTTTACAGAGCTGCAAACAACTTGTCACGTACAGTGTACGTGGCCAGTCATTTAAGCACTTTGTGGCAAGACATACAGGGGTCTATTCACTAAGCTGCCATAGGCAGCCGAGTGAATGACTGACCTAAAGCGGAGTGAGCCGAACGCTGTTCGGCTATTCACTTCAGGCTGGTACGGCTGATTTCAGCCGTATATCGGCTGAAATCAGCCGTACATCGGGTGGCTTCGCGTGGCTTCGGGTCGGCTGACCCGAAGTGCAGAAGGAGTTCGACTCAGCCGATCCAACATCTGGATCAGCTGAGCCGAACCTCTGGCAGGCTACTCGATGCTGTTCGGTCTATTCTCATAGATGCCAAATAGCAGTGAGCGAATAGCCGAATGCCGCCGAGCGGCATTTGGTCTGTTCTGCTCAGTCTCTCTGTGGGACCGAGCAGAACAGAAAAACAGTTAAAAAAGTAGAAAAAAAATAGAAACCGATTGTGCGGAGCTAGCAATGACAGCTAGCTCCGCCTAACAGTTTTCTATTGGCCGGCAGTTCTGCTGACGTAAAAAATAAATAAAAATAAACCCTAACTCTCCCGGGCACTCCGGGAGTCTCCCGCTCCCGGCCGCCAAGGAGAGAAACACCACTTTTTCTTTTTTTTCTTTATTCTGACACGGAGCCGTGTCAGAATAGAAAAAATATATATATATTTTTGGCCATAGGAATGCATTGCTAGATTCCTATTGGCTATTTCAATTTGCAATAGCAAACTAGCTATTGTACCCGCCCTCTGCTGCTGTCAATCAGTAATGCTGGACCTGATGGAGAACTGCAGCAGAGGGCGGGTGCAATGCTAGTTTGCTATTGGCTATTGCAAATTGAAATAGCCAATAGGAATCCGTGTCAGAATAAAAAAAAAGAGAAAAAGCAGTGTCTCTCTCCTTGGCGGCCGGGAGCGGGAGACTCCCGGAGCGACCAGGAAGAGTTAGGCTGTCTGGAGATCAGTGCCCCTGGTTAGCTGGTAACCAGGGACGCTGATCTCTCTGCAAGTGGCCGGAGCCAGCTGTAAGATCACGGCTGGCTCCGGCCAGCTGTCAGAAGTAGGCTGTCGGCCGTTCGGCCAGCTTCGGCTTTCAGCTTCGGCTCAGCCGAGTCGAGGCATATGCCTTCGGCTCGACTGAGCCACTAGGCCAAGTTCGGGTGCTGTACGGGCTATAGTGAATAGCCCGTACAGCAGCCCTTCAGTTCTACTGAACTGAAGGGGTCCTGGGGCCGAAGCTAGCCGAAGGATCGGCCGAAGCTATGGCTAGATCCTTCGGCTGCTTCGCGAATAGACCCCACAGTGGACGTCTCCCATCACGAAGGGGTTAATATGGATTGAAAGATGTAATCCTATTTAACACTAAACTGGAATCTTTCCTCCTTATGCCATTATGCCATAATAAACTGAAACCTAGACACTACAAGTCTTAAATACCATTTTGAATACTGTTATATTATCTGACAAGATGTTACACTTAAGGTATCTGCATCAATCATATTTCCCACCTTTAGACTTCTCAAGAAATTATTTGCTCTGCCATAAATATCAAGCAGCTGAAGGAACATACTTCAATATGGTATGAGAATGTGTGAATATCAGACTAGTCCATGCTGGTCGAGGGTCACTAACTTAACTGCAGAAAAATGTATAATCGCGCATAATTTTCTTATGACTCCTATAATTTTTTGATAGGAGATTAATAGCATTGTTATCAATACACACTTAAGTTATAGTTTACATGGCTTAAAACTAATGTGTGATACAATGGAAACTATCTCTGATGTGTAGGAAATGCTTAATAATCACATAGAGACATATAAGGGTCTTTAAATTTTTTTATTCAATTGCAATACATATATACAGTTGCTGGGAATGAACCCAAAGCATATTTTTGTTTATATAATCTGAACTTCAATACTGCTGTATTGTAGACTATTTTAACCAGTGTAAGACTGATTATAAGCGATAACATATATGTGTATTTTGATAAAGCTATACTGACATGATATTTCCATATGCTCTTTTGTATACCTGATTTATGTTTTGTGCACATTCATACCTGTGACTTTGATGCAAGAAAAGCATGATTACAAATCCTGTACAAACACCCTGTATATGATTACTGTATGTTTACTTTAACAATCAAATTATTTGAAAAAAAAAGTTCACAAGTTTCAGAACAGTACGATGTAGTCCTTTTGAATTTACATAAAAAAGCAAAACATAAAATAATGGTGTAGGATTCTTCTTCAAATTCCAACCAGGCTGTTATCCAGCCATGCAGCATGAATACCCAGGAAAATGCATGCACCTCCTTCCTATACCATACCAGGCCATATATAGGGGTAGTGATTCCCCCTTGCAAGATACCCTGTCCTAAAGAGGGACAAGGGTGTATTCCCTACTTCTGGTCCCAAACAGGATATGGGGGTTTGTGAAGGGGAATTATTGTAATCTGAAAACCATATTTATAATAAGGGGCCTCCCAAATACCCAGCCCCACATGGTAATAAGTACAGGAGGTACATTAGTATCTCTCACTCATTCCCAGAAAGAGGAAAAAGTAAAAAAAAAAAAACACCATGGAAAAGTCTTTTATTGCCAAAAATGCAAACAACATCACTGATGTAAATCCAACTTCAATCATGCCATCCAGCATTCAAAAACAATCGTCAATCATGATAACCCACCACCTGATGTTTCCCCATGCCACAATGATTCACCACTGAACTACCGTTGCCAAATGGCAGAATCCCCGGTAGTGCTGTAATGTAAACAACAGCCCCAGGATCCGGGGTGACATCATTGACCAAATATGGTGATGAACATATTTGTTCAATGGTGTGATCCACTGCTGCTTTGTTTATATTCTAGCAGCTGGGGCTTGGGTGGGCAAATTGGCCAAATATAGAACAATTATTATAGAATCGTTATTTTGAGCAACTTTTTTTATATATAGGCCTCAAAGTGTTGGAGCCAGTAATATCCCAAAGAACTCTAGATGGGCAGATCTGTTTTAAAAGAGATACCCATACATGATGTACTTGTGATGCAAAAGGTCCTTAATAAAGTAAGCAACCAACCAAAAATTAACTTTTATTAACCAGTTTACACTAGAAGAACAAAAGCTGAAATATATTAGATGAAATGGTTTGCCTTAACTCAATATACAGTTTAAAAGTTTTTAAAATTCAAATTTGATGTATTGATCAATGTTAATACGATGTAATTGTATTGTGTTATTATATACTTTAGGTGTGCATTTCACCAGTGTGCAGTACTAGTACGATCATTGCATTTTATAAAAGCTCTGCTACCTAAATCAATTAGTTTAAGGCCATAATGCATGGATGAGTTATAACTAAAGAAAAGAGATTAACTAAACAGATTTTTGCCATAGTTATTTGTGAGCTGTTTTTCTACCATACATAATAATAAATGTCCAGTACCAAACCAACAAATCATTTTCTCTAAATTAGCTTATGTGTACCATAAAGAGGTTTCAGGCTTTCAAACAGGAAATGAAAACTGTGTGTATATTACTCCCCCGACCCCTCCCATATACACACACACACACATACACACTTATCAGCGTGCATGTCCCTGTTTGGAAGGTCTGGTTGATTGCCTTTTTTTAATAGTTCTGCCAAGGAAGGCCAACATATTTGCCTTTTTAGCTGCTCGGTAGTGGGAGAGAAAAAAAACCACACTGCACCTTCAGAAGACCTAGCTGAACCACACCAAGGTAAAAACAAATTAAATCTATTTTTGCAATCATTTACTGTCCTTTCTAAGAACCAGGCCCTGTGGAAGATTCCATTTCACAACTCATATAATAAAGAACTATATTTATTCACTGCCAGTCATAAAGCATCGTTTATGATGTCCTTAATGTTAACAGGTCCATTGGAAACTTGTAGATATATTCTATTTATTCCTTCATGCATTCATTCATTCCTTTATTTATTTATAATTCCCCTTATCATTTTCTAATCAAGGGTAAAATAATTCTGTCTTGTTAAAATCTTTTCATAACGGAGGTCCTCTTGCCCCATTTTTAATTGCTTTTCTCCACACGCTTTACGGTTCTAAGGCATCCTTTTTTAGAGGATGCCTGATATTAGGCTGCATGTTTAACTTGAATCTGTAGTAATGTCGTACATGGGAGCAAAACTAGATGTAGATGCTCCAGACTGGAATTGCAGTAGATTATTTTTTCATGTCATCAGTTAAGAACATGTGCATGCATAAGTGTTTAAGTGTTTGACTTTAGGTACATGAGTGGTCCCCAAACTGTGTCCCATGCTGGAAGTTTCTTGAACTTAACCCCTTCATGACTGAGCTAGTTTTCAGGTTCTGTTCATAAATGACTGACACATTTTTTACATTTTTGCTGTGTGATTCTTCCACAGCAGTAATATACTTTCTTACTAAATGTACCCACACATATTATATATTGTTTTTTAGAGGACAGATAGGGCTATATAATTATATAGTGTGGGGCAATACTCCTCCCACTGATGCCAAAGATGGGACACTATTCCACCTACTAAAATGAACAATGAGGCACTATTCCAACTGATACAATAACGGGGAAAACAGTACTCACACTGATAGCAATAATGAGGCAGCATTCCTTCTGCTGATAGCAACAATGGGGCATTATTCCTCCTCCTACTGATCATCAACTCTGGGGTATTAGCTACTCCCACTCACCAGCATCTCTGGGGCATTATTGTCCACACACAGAAGGTCATTTTTTATTCTCAGCAGCCACAAACTTTGGGGCATTCTTTACTCCCACTGACTACTGAGCCTGGGGCATTGTTTTTTTGGGGGGCATTGCATTTTCTACTCTCACTGGCCACAGTCTGCACCACCCCCCGAGTTAAACTTCAACAAAAGCAAACTGCATAACACATTTGTAGATCTAAAACTAACCCTTAAATATAAACATTTAAACTAACTCACCCACACCTGAAATCCCAGGGCACAATGTCCATGCCAAAACTTATTGATCTGACAAGGGAGCTTGCTACCTCTGTATTTTTAGTCATCAAATGCATAGCATTACATTTATTTATATTAAGTCACATTTGCAATGAAGTTGCTTAATCATTCAGTGTCTAGATCTGCTTGCTAATTAGAGACATGGATTTAACTATACCACAATGCTTTGTGTCGTCTGCAAACACAGAAACAGTTTTCTAAGCATTACCATATTGTAGTTTCTAAACAGACTCTAATTTTCACATTAGGCATCTGTGAGGAGCTAAGTCAAATAAGTAAAAACCAAATAAGCTACATCTACAGTAACTCCTTCAACCAGGTTTACTATAACTTTCTCATAAAAAAAGAAAATGTGTTTGTTTGGCAACATCTATTGTGATATTATTTTAATGTTATGATATTATCATCTATCATATATTTTGTATGTGGTAATTTTACAATCCCTCAAACATCTTTTTCTAATAAAAGGCAAACCTACAGACCTATAGTTAGTGATAGAAAACTTCAATACCTTTATACATATAAGTGCCACATATACTTAAAATATATCTAAGCATATCTAAAGGCAAAACATTTTTGTTTATTTTTGGATTAAGTAGGGGGAGGTTTTTTTGCAATCTGTGTCTCTATTGAAAGATTTTCCCTTTATTTCTTTTCTTTTGACAACTTACAATTTTTTATTTACCCTCACGTTCTTTCCCAGTGACATTGGTGGTCAGGGCAATTGGAGAGAGTAAATCTACCTAAACTGGGACACAGGCAGCAAGAAAAACCTGACAGGGCTTCTATCTACTCATCACTCTATCCAAATCTAAAAACCAAATTTGCTCTATACTTTAACCTAAATCATTTAGACCTATGCCAGGCTATGCTTAAATCAAGTAATGACCAAGGTGGTACCTCTCACGTGCTTGTGTCCTTATCCCTTGGGCCCACGTCCTCACACACTTGCTTTAATTTTGTCTGAATTTGTGTAACAGAGATGATGGCTATCTGAGGCTTTGTTGGCCGAATTAAATATGATCACATATTGGTTTATTTTATTGGAGGATTGAGGAAGCTTACCTGAACAAACTGAAGAGATAGGCTGATTGGTTACTGTGGGTAACTGCTCCAGATCCTGGCTGCTCCAGTTTTGATAAATACCCCACATTAAGTTTTACAGTATATTACAGGTGCCCATATATTCAGTAGGAATATTCTGTGCAAATAATTGTAGTAGATATACTTTTTTTTTGTTAATTATTTATCTGCCTACCCTCATGTAATGAAGCTGAAAAAAGGAAGGCCTGTTTGAAGTCTAACCTGACAACCATGACTGCCTCCATAGACAAAGGAGTGAGTGTTGTCACCCAAACACAGGAAGTGTATTTACTGTGTATCTTTGAAAGTTTCATATGAAGAACTACAATGTAAACTATCCTAAAAACAAAGCTTTACATAACACTTTTTCTTTTTATCAGAAAGTTTTGTTAATATATCTCCAGTTCTAACATTCACTACTCATGTGATTTAATGCCTTTTGTACCTAATTATCACACAATCTATGCCAAGAAGGTTAAAGCATCTATGTATTCTGCCTTCAGTTGGGATAAAACTGCATTGTCCATGTAATTGCACTGTACCACTTGTACTTCTCTGTTCCTCTGGTGGTTTTGCACTACATCGCTTTCTTGCCAGATGGTCTTCACAAGAACATGCCTATGTACATTTATGTGTGGTGGGATGGTGGGAGAAAACATTATTTCCCCTTTTGAAATGTTTGATGCACCTGTTGCCCTCTGGCTAAGATATGTGTGTGATGTGCTCCTGGTGTGGAGGGGGAGATTATCCAGCTGGAAAATTTAGTGGAGGAGTTAAATACTAATGAAAGTAACATTTTCCTCAGTAGGAATGCTTACAGTTTCTGGATTTGGAAATTAGTAGAGAGGAAGGTAAATTGCTAGCTAGAACCTTTAGAAAACCAATGGCAAGGAATTCCCTCCGACCTTCTCTCCTAGTCAGAAGAATGCAGCTCCAACTGGACAGTTTCTGCATCTTTGCAGAAACTCTTCCAGGATGGAGGATTTCAATGAAGAATCTAAAGATTTGGAGAAAAGATTTAGGAAGGGGATATTCTAAAAAAAGATCCAGAAAGGGTTCAAGTGTGCCCATGCACTTCATAATGGAAATTTTAAATTAGAAATCCTAGAGAGACATTAGTATGTAATATGTTTGGCTCCTGTTTTGGAGAAAATTGTGGGTACTACCCCAGATTCAACAGCAAACAGAGAAACAAACCTATCTGACATGCTAGTAAGGAGGGAGTTTCAGTCATCAACTAATACTATAACAGGGTTATTCACAAAAGGGTGAAGAGTTTGGAGAAGGCAGGAGAAGTGAACAATCTAGGACAACATAGCTGAACTGGAAAGTGAGCTGAATTGGAGAATTTTTTCAAATCAGCTATTTTGGCCTAGATTGTTCACTTCTCCTGCCTTCTCCAAACTATTCGCCCTTTTGTGAATAACCCTGTTAAAGAAAATTACCAGACTAAAATGTATGTTTAGGTGTGGAGGATGCCATATTTGCAAATATGTTGAGGTGGGGGCTAATTTTTAAAACTTTGATTCATCTAAAGAGTGCGGTATTTCTAGCTTCACTAACTGTTCTACAACTTGTTTTATATATCAATTAGCTTGCCTGTGTAATCTGAAATATATAATATAATCAAAACGATAAGGAATTTAACAATTTCAATGGGGGAACACATAAGAGATTTACAGTATGTGTTTGTGAGGAAAAGAGTTCTGTAGCTGTTCATTCCATGATGCATTATGGGGAATCCCTAAAAAGGGTTAGTGGTATCATATGAATATTAGTTCAAGAAGAAGTGTTTTTTTATAGGATCCTCTTACAATAGGAAAGTGTGTGGATCTACAAATGTCCCTCCCTCTACCAAAAAGGGTTAAAACAGGATTTACTTTTATGTTTTTGTGTGAGCAATGAACTGTCCGCATTGTACAGGAGATATGATGGATTATGTAGCATCTAAACAACACTTTGTGTTTGTGTAAGTGTTACACTTTGTGTAAGTGAACCGCATTGATGCAACACAGCCATTTAGCATCCCACCCTGCCAGGTTCTGTATGTGGAGATGAATTCCTGCTATTCTTGTGAAGATCATCTGGCACCACAGTGGATATGCAAAAAAAGCAATACAGAGCAAGACCAACAGAGGAACAGATTCAGTAGGTACAAGTGGTACAGTGCATTAACATGGGTAATGCCATTTTCTGTTATATGCACGCAAAAAAACATACATGCATTTACAATCTTGGAGTGAACTGTAGGATAATAAGGTGCATTAGGCATTAATTCACATGAGTAGTGCATTTGATGATTGGAGATATAAAACACGGTTGGATCGATTTTATATGCTTACGAGAAATTTTATCTACATGTGGAAGCCATGTGGGATACTTATGATGCATCGATGTGCAAAACACAAGGTGATCGACTGTAGAGAGAAGGTGGGATCATGCATTCATTTTTTCCTATTGATTTGATTTTTAACTCCTGGGTTGCTAGCGTTTGTAAAAGACCCCCCAAACCATATATTTTCTGAAAGCGCAGGCCCGGTAGAATAAAAATATGGTGATACTAAATTTGTAGGCCCTGTGATAATTGCGCAAATGTTTCTCAAATTAATATTAAACGGATAAAAATACACAATTCAATTGTTAAAACACACCAAAATCAGTATGCGTGCACAAAAAATAATAATTTTCTGACTAAATCTAAAAGATAAAACTGTATTGAGTTAATAAATAACAAATATTAGAAAATTTGTAATTGCGCCTTTTTGCGAAAAGGTAAAAAAAAGAAGGTATGCAAAACTGTAAATAATCGACTCGTAAAAAATTGTTTTGGTGTTTGTGTTGTGATAAAATGATACAGGTGTATATTTAATTGCAACACAAGGTATCACAACGCATGGCAATGAGTCACAAAGCTTTGCCATGCGCTGCCACAGTTAATTGAATGTTTTTTTTTTAAATACAAAAAAATTAAAAAGATCATGCACTGCAGTGCGTTCTAACAACGCACAGCAGTGCATGTGCATGGTGTGCACCAGAATATGTGTGTGTTATGTGGGGGGAGGGAGGGGTTGTGCTTTTTTTATTAGTTTTTTTTTACACATTTTTAAAATAATTTTTTTTTACATTTTTTATTAATTTTTTAATAATTCTGTATTTATTTTTTTTACTGTTGAGGGGGCTACGGTGAAATCTCTGGGGTCTAAACAGATCCCTGACATTTCCCTTTTGAAATAGAAAAATAAATCGAGGACACCAAATCTTTAATTTCTTTTTCTGCAGCCTCAGCACTCAATGAATGGGAAGCACTCAGTACAGAGGATTCCCATTCCATTCAGACACTGCTGATAGTAAGATATTTACTATGATGATAGCAGTCATCAGCGGCTTGTGAGCCGCTGATGACAGCTATTAATTTGAAGGGGACAGTCCGGGGAACAGTTCTACTATAAGCTCATGGTCGCTAGAGCGACCATGAGCTTATAGTAGAACTGTAAATGCCGGGTCTGTACGGCATACTTAGCTGGCCAGCCAGAAGCACTTTTGTACCTCCGTATGCCGTACGTCCTTGGCAGCGAAAGGACCATTAGATATATGTTAGCATTAATATAAACTGTCTACTATGTGGTAGCATAAATGTTTGCACTGTTCAAACACTCACTGGGGTTGATTTACTAAAAGCAAATAGGCTTTTCAATGGAATTTGCATTTTGCAGGGGAGGTTTCCATTAACTTGGTGAGTGTGGTGAAATTTAACTTTTCAAAGAATACTCAATCGTATGCAAGGAAAAGAAAAAAAAAAGGATTTTGCTTGCACATGATTGGGTGATGGAAGTAAGCAGACCTTCGCTTCATTCACTAAGTTAAAGGGAATAACCGCTGCAAAGTGCAAATTCCAGTAAAAAAGGACAGTAAATTATGATAAGGGAAATTGCCCAATGAATGAAGTCCAACTGAAAATTGTACTTTAGGGGTTGTTGGTTGAGAGTAGGAGTACCCCGAAATTGTGTGCTGGTTTTAAAGTCAGAGCTGTCCTGTTTTATGGTTTGGATCAATAAAATAATAACATTTGGATAATAAAACCTCTTTATTAGAGAAAAAAAGATAGAAAACACATAGGTTACTATGCGTTTTCTATCTTTTTTTCTCTAATAAAGAGGTTTTATTATTTGACCTAAAAAGCTTGTGAAGGCAGTATATCCCTTGCTGTCAGCCTTCATCTGTTTTCATGGAGTCTGAGCATCCCATATCCTGGGGGAGCATGGTACCTTTGGCCATGTTCCCCAGGGAGATTTGTTAGCATTCTCAGTAGAGAGATGGGCCCAACCATGTTGTGCTTAATCCATATAAGATAGAGACTGCACTGATAACTTCAAGTCTATTGTTGGTGTGATGGAAGCACTGGTCTGAACCCACTGTACATCAATAGCGTGACTATATGCAGTTTAGAACCGACTGAGCCATCACAAGGACGTGGCAATACCACTCCCAGCCTCACCCTGCACAGGGATTTTTCAGCTTGCAGGACAACAATCTCAGGCCAGCAGACAGAGCGATTGTCACATGGGTTGGTTAACCCTAACAGTTAACAGTTAACCCTTTGCACACAAAACAGTAGCTGCCACCAGGTGTTTTAACAGAAAAATGCTGTGACAATGCAAAACTTAAATAAAGCCTATAATACCACTGTCCTTTCAGACAGGAATATGACAGGTTTCACTATACAGTAGCACTCTTCACGGAGACAAGGATACTTATTTAGAGTGTAGAGATAATCTTAATGATTTTTAAGATCGTCCTTTAATGAAAGAAATGGTGCAGGAAAAAAATATACAGAAAAAGATGTTAATAAATAAAAAGACAAATATATAACAGCAGTGAAAATAAAAAGGGAATACAATTAACAATACTTAGCAGTCCTTGGTTTTGTAAGTTCTGACAGGCAAGTTCAATGCACAGAAGATGGATCTGAATGGCTCTTTCTCCAAGTAAGGCTTGCAAAGATTCTTTCTTAATGGTAAAGGGGAACTCTTCTTGGATGTTACACTGTCATCATGCTAGATCACACTAAGCACTGGTGGACATCTCTTTCTGACAAATTATAGACTCAAATTGAGTCTTCAGTCCTTATGCGCTATATTACTTGGCCACAAACTTAAGAAGACATGTTTGCACTCTATCACAGCTTTATCAACACCTGGGGTTCATTAGCTAATATTGCTACAGTAAAGGATGCTGGTATGACCCTCTCGCTTCTATTATCTACTCATGAAACCTTGCTTGAGGATTTGAACCTTTGTGACTAGCTCTCTGCAGGCATATGTGGATCTCTACATTAACAATCGGTTTGACTTGTTCAAGGAGCTTTGGCACAACTACGCACTCCTGACTAAGGACTTTTACAAATATCTTAACCTACAAAACCTCCTGCCAAATGCCTGACTGAGGCATAATCAACATGTTGCAAATCTCCTATATTTTCACCGAACATTTAAAGCCAATAGCAAAGGTTTCTCGGCCATCTTCTAGATTTTTGGAAACTAAACTTGCCTCTATGGAATGTTGGGAAAAGAAAACACATTTCTCCATAACAGCCCAAAGACACCAAAATATACGGTGGCCTCTTAAAGCCTCTGGATGCATCTCTCCCTGGGAATCGCATCAAAAAAATCTTACACAAGTGCAATGTTTCTGGGCCTCTCCCCACTCTGTTGGAGGAATTATAAACATAGTGGATCTCTATGTCATACCTAGTGGTCACGTGGGAAGGTATTTTATATTTTCTGGACTGAAGTATTCAAAGTCTGCATTGGTGCTCCTGGGAGTCGGTATTACATTTTGGCCGCGTAACACTTGCACATTTTCAACTCACGTACTTATAGCAGCCAGATTATGTATTAACTGTTTATTGCAAAAATCAGGGCCCCTACTGCTGAGTGCCATGGTAGCCACGCTCAACACCCATGCTCAAAGGGAACTCTCCTGTGCCAAAGCAAATTTCAATCGACAGATTGGTTCTGTTGGCTTGCAGACAATCATTGTATGCTCCATCTTTAAATGCCCATGTTTGTTCTTTCAATCTCTTACTAGGATTAACTGGTCAATTTTGTCAGATATAATTTGTTATGATGTTGAGGTACATTACCCTGTTTACAGATGTACCATGCTACTGTCAGAGAGTTTGTTTCTTTTCTTTCAAAAGAGCTCATTGCTTCTCAATGTATCATGTGTTGCTTACCTCCCACTTTCCCTGTGACTCATGTCTTACTTTTCTCTCTCCATAGAACCTCATTCTCCACTGATGAGGAAAGGGATGATCAATGGATGCAGACAGTGTGAAGTCAATAAAACAATTTGGGACTCATGAGAGTGAGAATAGTTATATATACATCCTGTTACTATCAACATTATACTCTTCTCTAGTTTCCAGTATGTGTGCCAAACACATAGAATCTGCCTTAAGTAATTTGTAACTGTTAGCCATGTTATCTAGTCATTGAGTGTGAGTCCAAACATCAGGGTTTAAAGATATCAACTTTGCTTGTGTCTTTTTTTTCCCCAAAATATTTTATTTAGGTTTAAACAAGGTCACCATGTGAATGTAAGAATACAGTACAGTACACGCATTTGTCCTCTTTTTCTTTTTGTTCCTCATGGTTCGTTTGCCAATTTTCAGGTGAACCACAGTCATCAAGAAGTACAACACGCATTATAACATGACATTATGCACAGTATCTTGGTCTTATATATGGACATATACATGTGAAGATTTAAGAGGGGTGACCCAATGTCGAGATTCCTAGCACATTATTTGGTTGTAAGGGAGACACTATATGCTGATCTAATTGTCCGCTAGGTACTAGGGGGTTGTAGAAGGATTATGCCAAATATTTATAGTTAAATCGCCTTTCACTTCCCCCTATCGATCACAGTCTACTCTTATTATCTTCGCAGCAATAGACATCATATCACGTTTTTTCTGCTTTCGAAGTCAGATCAAAAAGAGTTATTCAAAAGAAATAAAGAACTTTCTCTTTAACAGATTATAAACATAACCCAAATATTATCTAAATTACAGTCCAAACTCACCAGCCTTTGCAGCGCGCTCTCACTGAATCCTTCCATCCGTCTCGCAGCCTCTTCCCCGTGTCCTCTCCACCGCACTCCCAACCAACCACTTTGATGGGCTCAGCGCCCAAACATAGACACATGGTAACCTGCGATAAAGATTGATCCACGGGCTAACTCCCTCTATTCCAGCCCATCTTCCTTGACGACACCTTCAGTCAGTCCGCAAGGGCAAATCTCCCTAGCGATCCTTGTAATTCCCCCTCCAGATACCAAGTAGAGTACCTAAAGGGGCGAACCACTTCCTTCAATTCTGCAGCCTGTAGGTGATAAAGGAGAAATGGACTCCATCGATTGAAAATGTTTTCTGTGTACTGGTCCATGTCCATGACGGACTCCAGGCGCTCTTGCCACATCAAAGTGGTGACCGAATCCACAAATAGTTTCAAGGGGGGTGGGCTAGAGTTCAACCAAAATGTAATCAGTAATCTTCTAGCTAATAAGAGACACGTAAACAGCCACATCCTATTGCTCGTCTTGAGGTCGGGAGGTGAGTCCCAGTAACTAAATAAGCACAACCAAGGTTCCTGTGGTATTGGTATCCCCATAATGTTAGTCAGTAGGGCGACAATCTCCGTCCAATAAGCCGATATACCTGTACAATGCCATAGGCAGTGGATCAGATCAGCACCCGAGAGACTACACTTTGGGCATGCTTGTAAATAGGGGGTCAGAGCGTTGATTTTAAGAAAAAAGTCAAAGCCATAGTATGCTTTATGCAAAATGCGAAATTGTGTCTCTCTCCAGAGCTCATTCGTCGTGCAACTTCTAACATTCTGATACCCTTGGAGCATTTTCTCATAAAAGTCATCTGCCGGGAATGTTTTGTGCCATTTCATTCCCGAGGATTTTGACGGATGTAGGAGGAAAGCAGTGTTGAGACGGGGATATATCATAGAGATAGAGTAGTTTTGGGAGAGAATGAGGGGGTCTAAAATATTGGTCTTCAGTATATAGGAGGGATTTCGTGTTTCACTCTTCCAGTAGTGTGTCAGTTGGGAGAAATGGATAAAATGTGTTCTGGAGATATTATAACGGGCACAAAAGGAGGAGAAAGAGTATGGCTTCTGTGAGTCTGTATCAAAAAGGCTAGTCAGAGTCGTCGTGATGCCCTTGTTTGTCCAGTCCCGGAAGATAGCGTGTGCTTGTCCCGATAGGAACTGGGGATTACCCCTGATAGGCAAGTATTGAGATATGTAGGGATGCGAATCTAACTTTAGTCTGGATTCCCTCCAGGCCACTACTGTGTCTCTAATAATCAGGTTGTTTTTTAAGTGAGAAGGGAGCTTGGAGAGTCTAGTGTGAAGAACCGCCGCCAGTGACCACGGTACCACCAGTTCCTGTTCCAGTGCCAAATTGGAGTAGCGTGAAAGACCGCTGATCCAGTCAAAAGAGTGTCTGAGCAGGCACGCTAGATTATATGCATGAATATTAGGAATACCCATGCCTCCTTCTGGTTTAGGAGACATCAATTGTCGCAGAGCGATACGGGGGCGTTTCGATCGCCATAAATTTTGTGTAAGCTGATTCAAGGAATTTAACATCTTTATGTTTTAAGAGTATTTGGATCGTTTGGAGTGGATAAAGTAGCTTAGGGAAGCTCATCATTTTTATTAAGTGACTCCTACCAAATAGGGATAATGGAAGGGACGACCAATGTGTCAATTCTGTTGAAAGTTTGGTTAGTAGCGGGGTGTAGTTAAGGGAATAAATACTAGAGGGAACGCTGCCTATTTTTATACCCAGATAAGTGATATGATTCTTAGCTATTTGGAATCCACCACAATCGGGCGGTGAAAGGGATGATTGAGATAGCTTAAGGATCTCGCTTTTATCCACGTTCATTTTATACCCTGAGACTTGGCCAAAAGTATGGAGCAATGATTGAATGTTGGGAATATCTTCCTTGGCTTTAGAAGTGAAAATGAGAAGGTCATCTGCGAATAAAGCAGATTTCACTTCCTCCTTTCCAATGCAAATGCCATGGATGTCTTTGGACATTAAGATTAACCGTGATAAGGGTTCAATTGCTATATTGAATAGAAGGGGGGAAAGTGGGCACCCCTGCCTTGTGCCTTTCAACAGTGGTATTTGGGGAGAGAGAAAACCTGGCGTATGGACTTTTGCAGTTGGGGACCGGTACATGGCTCGAAGGAAGGAGACAAACAACCCAGAGAATCCCAACCGCTCCAGAACCGCGAACAGCCATTCGTGTTTGACATTATCAAAGGCTTTTTCTGCGTCAATGGTAATGATCGCATTGCCCGGTGCCGGGTATCTAAAAGACTGTTCAAGAACGGTTAGGACCTTATGAATGTTCGTGACCGCCGCTCTGCCCTTGGTGAAACCAACTTGTGTCGGGTGGATGATGGTAGGTAGAATGTTCGCCAGTCATTTTCGCGTCCAGGTTAATTAAGGAGATTGGCCTGTAGGAGCCTGGTAATTCGGGATCTTTGAAGGGTTTCGGTATCACTTTGATATAGGCCTCGTTGCCCGTGGGAAGATATAGGCCTTCTTTCCACATGCAGGAGTACACCGATGTAAGTGTCGGGGCGATGCCCTCCGTTAAAAGTTTTAAAAATTCTGCTGAGTAGCCATCTGGCCCAGGGGCTTTACAGTTAGCTATCACTATTTCTTCTTGCGTAATCTCTGCATTAAGTGTTTCCAATTGAGACTGTTCAATCTCTGGGAGGGGAACCGAATTAAGAAAAGCGGTCATGTCAGACGTAGGCTGGACTTCTTTACCATAGAGGGATCGGTAGTAGTCCCCCAAAACTGGATTGATTTTTTCAGGGTCATCCACCTTGAGGCCATGTTTATCTAATAGGGAATATATTGGTGTCATGGGTTTATAGCCCTTGGATAAATTAGCAAGTATTTTCCCACATTTATTTCCAAACTTATGAAATTGTAGGTCCCATAGGGATTTGGTATACAATTCGAATTTGTCTAGCCTGGTTTCATATTCGCCTCTCGCTTTAGTCCATGCAGTTTTGGTGGAGGTAGAGGGATGATTTTTGAAATCCACGTAAGCTCGTCTCAACACCTCTCTTGCATTATGGTATTCAGCTGTTACCCCTTTAGTCTTACCATGAACACAGGCCATTATTTTCCCTCGTAAGAAAGCTTTTCCCGCTTCCCAAAACATTATTGGTGAGGAAACAGAATTTGTATTGGTGGCGACGTCGTCCCACCAAGCCGTCTTAACCGTTTCCCTGAAGGAAGAGTCTTTGAGGAGACGTGAGGGGAATCTCCACAATTTTGCAGATCCCTTGGGGAGTGTGGTTCGAAGTAGAAGTTCAATAGGTGCGTGGTC
Organism: Nanorana parkeri; assembly: GCF_000935625.1. Taxonomy (NCBI): domain Eukaryota; kingdom Metazoa; phylum Chordata; class Amphibia; order Anura; family Dicroglossidae; genus Nanorana; species Nanorana parkeri. Next base: position 36,396 of record NW_017309327.1, read on the forward strand.
AGACACTACAATATCATGGATAGTGGCACTCGTTGTGACTGGCAGTAGGGCAGTAGAACAGAAAAGGTAATATATACGGGAGAGCGAGTCATGTACCATGGAGCAATGAGTATATTCTCTCCCTTCAGGATTGTGCAATCTCCACACGTCACGGAGAGACAGGTATCATGAAAGAGTTTCAGGGTGGACTGTGTTGTCTGAGAGATAGGTCTATCCCTACTTTTAGGCGATCACCTATCTTCCAGGGTAGACATTACTGAATTCATGTCTCCTCCTAGAATGATGTTGTCAAATTGTTCTTGGGCGACCATTTGAGTGATTTCCTGGAAGAATGCTTTGGTTGGGGAGTTAGGGGCATATATATTATAAAGTACATAGTCTGTATTATAGAGCCGAAGGTGTACTCTAATTCTACGACCCTCCGTATCCATAGAAGAGTCAATAATTTGAAAGGGTAGGGTCTTTCTCAGTAGGACCGCTACTCCCGCTTTTCTGCCATCTGAGGGGGATCCAATGACAGCACCAACCCAAAATTTCCTTAGACGAGGAAGGTCAGCCAGGGAGAGGTGGGTCTCCTGAAGCATTGCTATGTCAGCCTTGAGTTTAGCTAAATGGCGTAGGACTTTTGACCTCTTATGTGGGGAGCGGAGGCCTTTAACATTCCAGGAAACCACCCTAAATTGCATCAAAGATGACATTTATGTAATATATAAAAGATTTGACACCGTAAGGGTTTGTTGGCTAAGCCTACGTAAAAAATACCTGTAGAAGGATACATCGGGTGTGAGGAATGAGTAGAGAGGCCACGGGGAGAGGAGGATTCTTCAATAGGTCTGCTCGAGAGTAGGCTGCAACGCTGAGAGGAGGCTGTAAACAATGAACAAAAAAACATTATACAACTAAAATAGGTGTGGATGAGCCCAGAAAAGGCTAACTCAGTGGATAACCTGGTACATAACATTAGTGACTTCCTTTTTTCCCACCAGCACTAGCACAATTTACCTGCCTCACTAAACTGGGGGCCACCTAGTCTCTGATCAATGAGTTCGCTGCATCCCCTTAATTCTGTCTATAAACAATATATGCTGGGTGTTACTCAATGAGCTACGTGGAGGGGCACCACCTATCCTTCTCATTGCAAAACTGTGAGGAGGGTAAGGGGCCTTTGAAAGGCTATATCACAGAACTCAATAGAAGCTCAAGAATTAGAACAGAGGAAAAAGAAAATAACAACACCATCAGTAGGGCGGATAAAGTGCCTCATCTGTGGAGGGCCCCCTAGGGACATAAGGGCTGCAAGGAAACGGTGCCCTCTCTGATATAGGCACTGCCAAGATGTCTGCAAAGCGTTCCATAGGACCCTCCGGTAGGAAGAGTATCTCGGCCTGACTCCCGCTCGGGTTTGTTGGGGGATGGTGGGGAGATCCTCATTCTTTTCCCGCTGGTTTGAGAGCGTGGCTCCATGCTAGAGAGATTGTGGGAGTGGGATTCCAGGAACTTGTGGGCCTCGTTAGGCGTATCAAAGATAAGCTTTTCCCCCTTCGGGGATTGGAGATGGAGCGTAGCAGGATAGGCCAGGGAAAACCTGATGCCGCTTTGGTAGAGAGTCTTGCACACCTCCGCAAAGGCCTTACGTTTCTTCCCAACTTCCGCCGAGTAATCTGCAAACAGTAAGATCTTATGTCCATCCACCCGGAGGTCGGACGTGACACGTGAGGCCTCGGAGAATGGCGGCCTTGACAGCGTAGTTGAGATATTTGGCAAGGACCGGGCACGGACGCGATTTCTGTGTACATCGCCTCGGTTTCTGTGTACCGAGGCGATGTGCTCTTTCCACTGCGCACGCAGTGGAGATGCCCAGAATGGAGGGGATAGTACGGGTACACAGGTCTATCAATGCGGCAGGGGGATAACTTTCCCGAATGCCGACTATGCGCTGGTTGTTACTCCTGGACCGGTTCTCAAGGTCATCTACTTTCTCCAGTAGGTACCTTTGGGTTTTTACCGTCTCCTGTATATTCGTGTGGGCTCTAGCCAGTTCGTCTTCCAACAGCGTGATGTGGGATTCAGCTTTCGTGAGGCGCTTTGATTGGGCGATGATATCATAGCGCAGTGCCTGAATTCCCTTGAAAATTATCCACTGCCTCTTGTATGTTAGGCCTGAGGAGTCTAGCCACAGCCGCTGCGATGGTGGAAGGGTTCGCGGCGTTGTCCTCCTCCGTTTCAGATCCAGACATGGACGAGGGTGACGTAGAGGCCTGGGAAGGCCCGATGGCGCCTTTTCACACCCTCTGGTGATCCGAGCGAGAGCGATCGCCGGTTCGGGCTACAAATTTATCCATCCGATGCCCTGATCAGTGCTGTTCGATATAGAAGCCTGATCGGTGGTGTCGAGGAGCAGCAAATATATTTTATAGGCTTGTGGAGCCTATACATGTGCAGCCGATGTGGTGGGCGCCGGAACCGGAAGTTGCTTCTGTTTTTTAAGGTAGATAGTGTAATATACTTATCTTCCAGGATCAGAGTAGAGTTCCACTCCTTAACTAATCTGGTCTCGAGGTGTCACCTGATCTCTTGCTCTTTAAGCCGCAAGGTTCAAACAGCTGGCGTCTATGTAATTTGTAAGACGTTGGATCCCTGTCTCAGGCAGCCTTGGAGTCTCACCTCGTCTCACTACTCATCTGTGATAAGCCAATATTCTTTTGAGACTCAGCACAATCTAATCCACTGCTGCTGACTTGTGTGTGATCCCAGCACTCTCATGTCTGGAACCAATTGCCAGTGTGAGCTCTCTGGGTGATCCACTATGCAATCAAACTCTGGATTACTCAAACCTGTGTGTACACTCTGCATTATTAGCTCTACTATATCAAGCCTCCTTCTTCATTCCAATGTATGAGCCTGCATTTTCACACTTGCAGCTGTAACCCATCCTGCACACAACACTCCATGAATCCTGCAGAGATCAACATTCCCAATGAACTTACTGTATTTCCAGTGAGATTCCACACAACCGCAAGTACAATTTATATACTGTATATGTGTGTGTGACACATTCTCCTATTGATATGATTTTCCCTTGTGACCTTCATTGTAAAGACTATAATAATATATCTGTCATTTAAAAGTAAAAGACTGCTATATGAGATCTGTATGAAGTAATACAGGCCATTGAGAGACTTTGCATTATACGTGTATGATGTAATAAAGACCACTGAGAGACTTTTGCAATATAATGTAATACAAACCTTGAGTGACTATTGCAAGATAACAGTATGAAGTACACAGGGCATTGAGAGAGTACTACACTGCATCTGTATGAATTAATACAGGTTCCTGACAGTCTATTGTATCAAACATGCATAAGGTAACGCATGTCACTATAATTTGAAGTTTGTTCAACTTGTGTTATGTTATTTGGCCTTCCTCCACCAACTAACTCCAAATTGCTAATCATGCCACAGTGTTTCCGCAGTTGAGATCAATAAATATCCATAAGAGATAATACAGAAAGTCTTAAATGGGGATTTTGTTCAGAGATTTGTTGTTCCAGAGATTTTTCTTGCAGTATTTTTTCTGCAACAAGTTGCCTTCAATCTTTATTCAACCCACTTCCACTAAGCCCAGGGTATCCTTTTACTCTGAAAGGAGAAGCAGCACAGTGATGAGCTCCTCTCTTTGTCACTTTGTTTTCTCTTCTTAGCAGCATTTTTCTTGTCAGCATATGACCTGATTAGCTCCTTCTGCTGCAAACTCCAGCCCTTCATTAAAGGGGCTACAAGAGGCTGCTACAGTGACAGCTTCATGGTAATTACATCGCTTACATTTAATGATGTATTAATAATTACAGAACTGCATTTTTTGTTTTATTTGCCTACAGTTCAACTTTAAATTGTCTGAAAACAGCTTGAAATCATTTTGAGCATCAAATGAACATGAGTTTTATTTCCAGATTCCAACACAACTTTGGCACACAAAAACCCATGAAGGACTAAATAAACTCTATCCTATATAGCCTATATCATATATAGCTCTTATATATTCCCTCTCTATTTAGGAATTGAACCTTGTAACCAGGGTTGTCCCTACAATGTGGGGTTGATTTAACCTCTTGCCGTCCGCCCGTAGTAAAAAAAACGGACGGACGGCACTGCAGCATCTGCAGTAGTGCCTCTTAATTTTGCAAAGTGAATGTTCACCTAGCTTTGTGAATGAGGTAAATGTGAGTAAAACTTTACTTTGCAAAGTATACCCAATCATGTGCAAGGAAAATAAAAATCATAAGTTTAGTTTGGACATAATTTGATGATCAACAAAACAATAACACCACGCTGTATATTGCGTTAGTTGATACTTAATCAATAGTGTGCCTTTAACTGTGAACTGCTATTACCATCAGACCCCAAAATAATAAAACCATGTTGATAACAGTGGGGGAGATCCACTACAGCTGTTTAGTTATTCTCTAGGTGGGGATATTGATAGGGTATAAAATAGGAGCGCCTATATATATATGTACATGTATAATTTGATGACTGTCAGCATCATTCACTTAGTTAAGTCAAAATTAACTTTGCAATGTGAACATACTCAGCTTAACTAGTGTACTAGTGCACTCTACCCACTGTCTCTCTAAGAAAGTCCACATAGCCTTGTTTCATTCCTAGAGATACTGTTGGAAGGCAGATTGTTACTCTATAAGGGCTTACTACAGCAGTAGAATAAATGGGCCTGATAAGGCCAGCTTTGTAGGAGCAAACATTATTGTTTCAAAGCTACACTGTCTTTCCCAGTGCACATAATCATGGATTGTCTTTGAATGTTCTCATTTACCCATATCATAGTATTCCTAAATGTAGTTAGTCATATTTAATTGGACTCTGTAAAAGACATTTTGCTACTATTCCAAGTGGCCTCCTCAGCTCTAATGAGTGTTAGGAACATTTATAGTCTCATAGTTTTATGTTTGTAAAGATGACCTTCTTCTACATTCCATAATCCATGGTGCCACCTGAGACTAGGACACGTGAAACATGTTTAAGTTACATGGCTGAAGATATAAAATTAGGGGGGGTTTTCAACCTTTTAAAAAAAATATATAATTTTGTAATTATTTTATTTATTTTTCTTTTTACTTTACTGTTGGGGGCTCTAGGGGAATATCAGGAAGTCTAAACATACCCCTGATATTTCCCTTTTAAAATAGAAAAAGAGATTGAGTCTTAAATCTTTTTTTCTGCAGCCCCAGCACTGAATGAACAGGATTCTTCTATACTGAGTGTTCCTGTTCATTCATAACTTGAGGATATAGTATGAGTTACTATGTACACAATCATGAATGAATAAGAAGTGCCATTTTCGGTCAATATTCCGGTGCATCTCTAATTGTTAAATCCCCCGGTAGACACAGAAAAACAGAGTTTATTGTGGGTAACAGATGGTGTCAAGTGCACCCACCCCTGTTTAAGAGTGCTTGTTCCAGTTACATATAGATGGCCTCTTTTATGCCTTTTGAGAACCAGTTGTCTACTCTTTGCCAAAATATCCACCTCACTGTCCTCAAAATAATGTCCCTTTTGCTATATGGCTGCAACATCAAAGTTATCACTGGCCATAATCCACTCAGCTAGTTAAACTATGTTTCTGGGGAGAATTGCAAGATACTCCATTGGAGATTAATTCTCCAGCAATATGATTTTTACATACAGCCATAGAAGGGAAGTACCCATAGCAATGCAGATGGTCTTCCTTAATTCCACATTGATGTAATAAAAATATAAGTAAAACCTAGTAATGTTGGCTTTACAAAAGTCAATGACAATTTTTACTTTTTAATAAAAAAATCAATTGATATTTTAATGATATACTGTGAAAGGATTAGGTTTGTAGCTAGCCACTGATTCAGGGCCTAGTAATTTGTGTTTTTTTTAGAAGTTTATTGGTCGCATCCATCAGTGGTTCTGGGCAAAGTCCTAACTCCAGGGAGTAATGCGTTTTTTGGGGGAAGCTTGGGTGTTATGAGTGGCTTAATGATTTGCTATGCAGATCACAGAATATTAGTCGGAGCATTAGACAATTTGTCTATCTTTCTCCCTTACACTGTCAATGTTTGTCCAGAAAACAAAACAAAAAATCACTTTTCTAGTTCTGTTGTATTTTGTGCAATTTTTGTAATGCTGTACGAAAAAAAAAATTGTAAACAAAGAGGGAAGAGAATTCTTCACATTTCACAATGGAAGCAGTTATTAGAGCTTTTGGTTAACTGAATTGGAAAGCAATTGTTTAAGAGAATTGTTGAGCTGTTATGCTTTAGTAGCTTCTTTTTCTTGGTTTTTTTTAGCACTTGCATTCTGGCATTGCATTGTTGGAAGTTTGTTGGGTCAGTAAAGATGTATGCTTCTCTGAGAACAATTTATGACCTTGTCTTTGCAGTCTGCACTCCCTCTTTTTTAGTCTCTTGATAAACCTGTAATACATTAAGCTTTTTGGTGTACTGAAATATGTTTGGTATCCAGTGAAATTACAGTTTCAGAAATCATAGATATGACATTTAGCTGTTGCTTGATGTGTTTGTTGTGAAAGGGGTGGGATAGCTTAGAATTTACACCAAGCTACTAAAATCTGATTTTCCTAAAAAGATTAATTGATGCTGAAAAAGGCTGGTGAAGTTTTGAAGACAGACTGGTCATCTGGAAAATAAAGGTAAAAGGTTAATGATGTGAACTGCTGCCTCCCTCTTTCGATAAACTTATATCCACAGCTCTGGTTCCAAGCATTGTATGGCCTGTGCTGCCAGCTCTCCAGCTACCTGTCCTTACTTTAGGCATACTTTTCACTAAGACCATTGACACATATTGGTATGGTTGTCACTATTACAAGTACCACATTTACTATGGAGCTCCATGGTCTATAGTGTCATTTAACAGTGAAGGGCATGGCATATTTGCATAGGAACTACAAGAACAATGTGGAATGAAGGGCAAGCTGTCAGTTGGATCAAGTCTTCTTGACTATTAAGCCATCCCAGTTTATCTAGAAACCCACCTTTTTTTAACCTAATACCACTTTCCCGTGGTATCCACCAAAAGCTTCAGTACTCCCACCACAACTGTTTACAGTTGAAAGGTTACAGCTTGATAAAATACTCCAGTGCCGTGGACCAAGATATTTTTGTTATGCAGATGAGTGATTGTATCTATCCTTTAAGCCAAGCTTCTAAGATCAGCTAGATTAGCTATCAATTATCAATGTGTGATAAAAAACATTTTAAAGAAATCTTTTTCTAAGCAAATAATTTTATTTAAGAATTAAGATGCTTTTTAGTTGGCAATTGCTTGCTGATTCACAAAAGCTGTTGCAAAGAAATTCGAATTAAAGTGGCAAAATTACTAAGTGCTTGCTTTTATTAAATAGGCAAATTGTAATTGGCTTCTATAGACATCAGATCAACTTTTGCTCCATGATTTGCAAATATCCCAAGACAGTCTATAGGCTTTAAAGCTGTCACAAACCTGGCCAATTGCAAGTGAGTAAATAATGTAAACGCACTTATACAGAGGTTAGCACACATCAAAACAATCAGTAGATGCTGAGAAACAGGAAGTTGTGGGTGTGAAAATCTTAACCTTTCAACTAAAAGTCAAACTAGTGCCTTCCTCACTTATCTCCTTGCTATGGCTAGCTTCACAGATCAATAGCGGGGCTTAGTATGTGACAGGGTGTTGGGCCAAGGTCAAATTCTACTGGAAAGATTAATTTTAGGGATAAGTGAATGTGCCTGGGTTTGATTTGCTGGTGGTTCCTCAAATCTATTATAAAGTCAGAAAATGTAAAACTAAAAACTCAGAATCCCAATTCTGGCCATTTTCAGGATAAATAAGCAAGGGGTTGGCAATCAAAGAGCATGGGGAGCTCAACACTGCCATGGGGGACAGGTAGAAATAAAAGGAAATGTTTTAAATACCATTCAGAATGAAGAGGGTTCTCCCTTTAATGCAACTTTGAGGGCAACATGGGACAAATACAAATCCTTCCAGTTACATGCTTAGGAGATGCTCTTAAGCTTTATGAGTGGTATAGAACAGTTAGATTCTTACAGACAACATCAGTGACACTGTTGCATCACATATTTTAGATGTGTCATTTTTTTTAAAGGAGAACTATGGGGCAACCTTTTTTGCCCATAGTTCTCTTCAGGGTCACGGGAGGACATATACTAATGCCCTATGGTGACCCAAAAATAAAGGGGATATAGCGAGCTGTTGGCTGCTATATGTTGAGAATGCAGAGCCGTGCTACAGCCGAGACAGATCCCTGCAGGGTTGGGTGACTGACAGTAACCACTCTCTGCAAGGAAAGGATTGGGAAGTCGGCATTCAGCGGTATGTGTTTGCTGACTTCCCGATTAATAGAGCCGACCTGTGACAGCTGCAGTGTCACAAGTAGGCTTGAATTATGGGGATGAGTGTTTTTCACTCACCCCATAATTCTCCTTTTAACTTTTACATTATTGCTTGGGGTAAATACACCATTAGCAGCACCATAATCTGTTACATTATAGCTTCAAAAAATAGGCAGGTTTGCCTGTGACACTTGATATTTTTTTTATCAAGCAGTAATAGGCCTGAATTGACTGGTGCAGGTAGCAGCCACAACAGATCTAAAAGCTATGGGAAATTGTAATTTTAGTAGGCATCATCTTCACAGGGATACACCAGGCGGCTTTTAATCAAGCAATCAAAATTAGAGTATATATTATTTCACAGAAAATTTAAAGAAAATTGAGTAATGTCTTCATGCACAGTATGTAAGATTTTTTGTTATCAGGCTGCAGTTTCATAGTGAGAGACCAGTCAGGTTTTAAAGAAGAATTATGGGGAGAGTGAAATACACTAATCCCCAAAATTAGAGCCGATATGTGACACTAAAGCTGTCACATGTTGGTTCTATAGCTCGAGTTCTTGATCTTCTCCCTGCAGGGATTTCCCCTACCCTCTCTATTCCGCTAATGCTGACTGGAGGGACTGGGAGGGTTGCACACAGCTGGCTGTGCCTCATCTGTCAATCAGGTGGTGGGGTGGATCCCAACAATACTCTCAGGATCTTTCCCAGCCACAGTGTCAGCATATAGCAGACAATAGCCCGTATATGCTGAGTTTTGGATCAAAGGAGGAAATAGTAAATGTCCTCCTGTGACCCTAAAGAGAACTATGGCCAAAAAAGGTTAGCCAAAGTTCTGTTTTAATCAAGAATTCAAAATCACAGTGAATTTTGCAAAATATCACAGTAAAAGTGTACAGACTCAATGCACACTTTGTAAGCGGCTTTAGTAGGTTTCATTTTCAAAGAGAGTTAAGGCTGGATAATTCATGGAAAGTTAGAATGTGCTTTTTATTCTATGTTCAGTGGTCCAGCCTGGACACCCAATAGTCTATGGGGTACACCCTTCACATCGGCCAGTACGTCATATAGTTTTTGCAGACACAGAACCTGCTCGTGCCCCACTAGTTCCATGTGCAAATCCTCTGCCTCTCCCTCTAGGCCTGCCAGACATTATGAATACTGGGGATTACCTAACTTTATCAGCAGCTCTGGCAACAGTAGGATTGAGGATTTGGTGCTTGGGTGTACCAAACAATGTGGCGATTTGGTGCACCAAACTGTACCACACAGGCATGTGGTGATGTGCTGCAAACAAATGGGAGCTTTGCCTTTGTCAGGAACAAGTTCATGCTGTTGAACCCAATAAAAAAACCCTAGCAAAATTATATGAACATAAAATTTACCTC